>NC_134407.1:204672482-204957482 GCF_038048845.1 Mixophyes fleayi | reverse complement strand
TGATAACTTCCCTTTTCTCTAGTAAACACGTCACTACACCCTTAAAATGCATTTCCTTTCTGATATACTAGGAAAAAAAGCCATTTTCTGACGTACAGTAAGTTAATTGAGGCCCTAATAAATCTATTTTTTTTTCTATCTTATAATACTCCCTATGGAGTAGAGAAAAGCAAAATCCCGTTGAATTTTTGCAGGATTAAAGTTCCACAAACTGTGAAATTCTGGAGCTAAATGTGAAATGAGTTGAAGGTTCCGTGAAAGAGTTTTCAAAATTCCGCTCCTCTCTACTGTGGAATCTTAAAGGTCCCATTTTCCACCTAAGTTCCCTTTAAATTGTGTAACTGGCTCCTTTCTCTCAGCAGGACACTACGGGAAGGATATATATCGGAGTGGAGGTCCCGACCTACACAATTTCATCTCCTCAGGATTTGTGACCTTAGGACGAGGACATCTCAAGGGTAGAGTACAAACTGTTTATTTCTAATCACTTACATATGGCTGTTAGCTGTGCCCACTGTCCCCCACTGTCTCATCCGTTACTAATGTATTGATTATTTGTAATCATCTAGAAAGTTAGCTACCTTCTGATTGGTGCTTGACATGTTTTCCATCCATGCTTCTATACCTTATACTTTACATACACTTCCAGTTAATGTCACTGCCTTTTTCATACTCGATGATTTTGTTTCAATGGACATGTGAACCTTTTGGGTTGCATGATTTTAGACTTTCAAGAGAAAATGTCAACGTCTTTCTTAGAAACTAGAATGTTTAACTATTGCCGTTGAGGGATTGGGTTTATACGGTACTCAGTAAGTGTCAAACACAGTAACACGCCCACAAACTCTGTCACAAGTGATATTATTGTGTTATAGTGCCATAGTGGATATTGATGGTAGTTATAATTATTAAAAGGAGAACAGTGGAAAAACTACTCTGAAATTATTAATTAATGTGTACATATCTTCTATGCGCAGTGGAGGCAGCTGAACTGATATTCACAAGAATAATTATACAGCATGTCAGTTCAATAGGGACTTTTGACCAGGCTCAATATGGCTTCAGGAAACAAAATGGCTTCCACCACTGTGTCTAGGTGAAGGACAACTTGAATGTATATACAAACTACGTAATCAAAATGACAATAGCATCTGAGAAGTAAACGTTATGGATATCTCTCGTAGATCACACTCCCTCAAATCAGGTAATGGGAACGAGAGAACTTTAGGGATTAACCATTTTCCAGGTTAGAGAAACTTTCCGGTTGTGTGTTGTGATTGACTGAATAATGCTCACTTCACAGCAAAAATCTTTATACAGCCAGCTCTGTTTTTTTCAAACGGCCCCAGCCCCGCGTGTCATGTGACTCATTGTGACCAAGTTCTGTGACAGAATGTAGAATAATCAGTGAGGATATGAGATCTAACAACCAGTTAGGTATGAGGATCTCGCCATACAAGCTGCCTTGTTCTGGATTTGAGCGTGTGGGGCGTATGCCAAGCCACAGAGGATTCTACAAGGCATAGGCAAACCGAAGGGGGGGGGGGGGGGGGGTTCCTAGTGCCTGGAAACCCCCCTCAAAGCCTGAGTCACTGTATAATTGAGGTGGCTGGAGCCTGTCCCCGCTTCACACGGCTTTGCTTGAAAAGGGAGAGCTGTGTGCATCTAACAGTAGTGCACGCAGCATTGCCCATGTATATTACGGGGATAGGAAGAGTTGGAGAGCAGCCAAGCACTGTCTAAAATTATAGCTACGTCTCCATGCATGCTGGTCACGCCCACTGGTGGTGTGGTGTGGAAACCCCCCTCTACAAATTCTGCGTTTGTCCCTGCTAGTATAGTGTATACCAAGGCCTTTACAAAGTACAACGTCTTGTTAAATAGTTCAGTGGGTTACATCAATTCAAGTTACAGAGGTACAATTTTAAATATACAAACATGAAGATGAAACGGTGGCATCCATTTTTATGTAGAAAATATGTCACAGTAGTCACTGACACAACATGATGTCAGTGAATAAAAACTGCACTTCTTTGGGGGGGGAGTAGGGAATCAATGGTGAAGAGTTGCACTAAACAGCATATTCCCAATGTAACCCATCAGCATAGTGTTATAATTAGAATATTTTGCCCTTTCATTTCCCTATCATCCGTCCTACAGTGAATATTTGTCCCTATGTTGCTTAGGTTGTACCCCTATGATAGCCTGTTTACAAAACTGTTATGCACTACCACTGGTAACTAACTGCTAATCATATTTCAATATTATTTTCTACAAGCATATAAAGCCCTAGCTGTTATATTTTAATAAAGATAGCCTATAGTAAAATAATTATAAGGATGTCCCAAACCAATCAAAAGCCCTGTAACAGCTAGTGTATCATGCTCTACTCACGTTCGTCTTATGTTTATAAACAGCGAGCTTCCAGGCAGAATTGTGTCACCTCTACCTGCACCAATTTATTATACAATAACTATGTTACAGTGTCTCATAATACTATGGATATGTAACTCTGTAGACTAGTCAATTACGACATCAGATCTTCTATATTGCTAAAAAAAAAACTATTTTATAGATGTATTATTGCATTATTGCTTATTAATAGAAATAACATCATTTATAAGCCAATATATTTAGTCAAAGACAGCTAGAATCTGATTGGTTGCTATGGGCAATAACTCAACTTTTGCTTTTTAGAAGGTTTGATAAGTTCACCCCCCTAGTCTTGTGTCCTGTATTTAAGTGGAAAATGTGGAGTCTAAGCAAGATCCCTCCTGAGTTTGGGACTCATCTGTCACTTACTGCCTAGAAATAAGGGTCATGGTAAATGGTGGAATCTGTACCTCAGACAGCAGAAAGTGAGCAGTGGCAGGTTGATCTCATATATAGATAAATAGATAGATATATATATACAGATAGATATATATATATATATATATATATATATATATATATATATATATATATATATATATATGTTAACCCGTGCATGATACTCATGCATTCTAGTCAAATCAAGCTACTTAAGGTCTTAAAAAGGTTCTTGTCATGCATTTGGGCCTAGCCCATGCCTCCTCAGGGGAAGAGCGTTACTTCCCGACGCAAGCGGCCTTTTTAATGTGTGTTCATGAGGTAAAATTACCTCACGAAAATGAGTTTGACCCCTCAACTCGTAAATTTAGCCTTTACTACCCCTCCCATGGGGGGAAAGGGGGGATGATGGAAGTTAACTGACTTGACTATTCTAATTTTTTTGTCAAATAATGTCAGTATACCAAATTTCAGGTCAATTGGATGAGCCCTTTCTGAGAAAATAGTTTTTTACACACACACACACTAACGCACGCCTCTACACATGTGTGTTCATGAGGTAAAATTACCTCACGAAAATGAGTTTGAGCCCTACCAAATTTCAGCCCTTTTTGAATTTTTTTCCCCACACACACTAAGAATTTAGTAGGTCAGTGTATAACTCGGCCCAGCAGGTGGCGCTGCAACTTGGTTTTTTTTTTTCACACACACACAGACAGACAGACGCCACTAAGCATTTATATATTAGATATATATATATATATATATATATATATAGTCTAACGCCAATTATAGAAAAACTATGGATGTTGTGGATCGTTCTTAGGACAAAATGACTGTGTGTGATTACTTCATACTAAATATATATGTATTATTTTAATATTTTACACTTTGATTGCTCTGATCTCTTATAAAAGTTCCTAGTGGTATTTTTCCTTCCATAAGAGTCTAGGAACAAAGCTGGGGCAACAACGGGCAATTCATTCTGTTGTGTTATGTTATTGGGGTAGGATGGGACCACATAAGGACAGGCTCAGACACAGAGATGTGCTAAATATTTGACCAAATGTGGAATGAATCATAATTTATTTACTAGCTTAAAAAAGGTCATATGGGAGACATCAGGAAAAATATGCGTACATTGTGCAAAAGCATAACAATGATGTATAGTCTCGCTATGTAGTTACATAAAATTTATACACATGTATATAGGGGACACTTATATTATGATATTGCATGTAATGTATTTGTGAAAGCTAATTATGGTTGACTCTGTTAATCAAAAGTTTATGGTTTCTAAAATTCTCTCTGGAGGTGTCTTAAAATGCAGCCAGGTGGGTGTCAGAGATAACATTGGCCCATTCTTTAGTCACTGGGACTTAACGAACTTTGCAGACTGTGTGGGTTGGGAAGCAATTTGATTATGTTCTCAGTGAGCCCCATTGGGATCAATTCGGATAAACATAGACTTGGTTCAATCCAGACATCTCCGGGCACCATAAACATAGCCTTGGTCCAGTCCAGACATCTCCAGACACCATAAACATAGGCTTGGTCCAGTCCAGACATCTCCAGGCACCATAAACTTAGGCTTGGTCAAGTCCAGACATCTCCAGGCACCATAAACTTAGGCTTGGTCCAGTCCAGACATCTCCAGGCTCCATATAAAATAAAAAGAGAGGATGCAAACCTTTGGATTTGCTACTCTGTTGGAATGCTGAACATGGATCCAGATTCTGTCTATCTGATATATCCACCATCAGTTATGTTGGGTGTATGAGACGGTCCCCCAGACCGTGAGACACGGAGCTATTTCTTACTTCGACAGTGGGCAAAAAGCTTGTCTGCTACTTTCCAATCGCTGTCACGGACTGTGTGGTTGCTAAATAGCACCAATCAATTGGAGCGATGATACGGACATTATAGCGGTTATTACCTGGCTTCTTCTGTAAGTTTTTGGGTTACAGCCTGGCTGTAAACTGGAACAGTCATTGTGCTGTGAGAATTTTAAATAAAAATGAACTTCTTTCACCCTCTTGGAGTTGTGTCTGAGTGACTACAAGAACCCGCTGGAGGATACCAACCCTGGTATCTTCACAACTTCATTTGCGCATAGGCGCATATCCATACACCTTGTTCATGAATAGGTGCTTCCCCATATCCTGTTTTTTGGCACTGCTTCCAGAAAAGCTCTTTGTCCTTACTTTTCGTGGATTGAGCGTACAGCTTCAAATGCACATTGTTGAAAGTGTTACAACAAAGTCCAGTTTAGGACAACCCCATTCATTGATTTGCACTTTTTAAATTTTTCTCCTAAAATACAGTACTGCTCATTTCAGTATCGTTGTTCAGTCATAGAAGAGGTTGGAGGGAGGGTCGTCATCACGCCCCCTCTTGAACTTGCCACCTGAATTCCCCATCGGGATCTCCCAGAGAGGAGGTTCAAATGTTGGCAAGTAGGATTTTGGGAGAATAAAAGCTCTGCTGCTTCCCAACTAACCAATTCCACCCCTGGAAAATGTGCACCCTTAAATTTAATTTCAAAATTTCACCCAGAAACACGAAATTTCACAATATGAAGGTCGTTCCTGTGACCAGTCTGCACTGAAAGAGGAACATGTATGAGCAATTCTGTATGATATCATTTTAATGACTATTCATCATCATCATCATCATTTATTTATATAGCGCCAGCAAATTCCGTAGCGCTTTACAATTGGAAACAAACATTGATAAGACAATACTGGGTAATACATACAGACAGAGAGGAAAGAGAACCCTGCTCGCAAGCTTACAATCTATAGGATTCATATGATTTCTTTATCCCAATCGATCAGTCATTATCATTAATGAACTTCCAATTATATCATAGCTTGTTACAGCTGCAGATTTAGTATTAAGAATAATATCTGATTCTGTTTATTAAACACAGTGTAGAAAAAGGTTGTCAGTGATTTTCACCTCCTGTCTGAGAAGGTTTCCTATTAAATCTGATTAGATAGCAGCAAAATTCAGGTTTAATTCCTGATAGGAAGTCTGATCTTTCAGGACACTTCTCATATCAAATAAGTGAGCTCAAATAGTTGACATTTAAGGGTTTTTATAAGACAGGATCTCTTGTTTGAAAGTGGCAGTGATGCCACGCTAGCTGACATTTAAAATCCATATAACTGCGAGGCACTGATTTTTAAGAGAGGTGGACACAAATCATAAAGGGGATACTTTTAGTTGCAGGAAACTGCAGTATACATGAATGAGTTATTAAGTCAATACAATATGCTTATTCCGCTCCGCAAACTGACTTGATCTTCGCACCAGCTGGAATTGTCAGTCTTCAGGTTTCGTTCTATACCTGTATTGCTAAATAATAAAACAGTCAAGATATCCCCTAGCTCTCATGATAGTTTTATACCATAAATCAGACTTAAACTATCTTAGTAGAACAAGTGAAACATTTCTTTTAATGAAAGTGGTGGTTCTAACGTGGTTGCCGTTGGACTTTGATTAGGCATCTACACATTTGCACAGCACATCTCTCCAGTTACATCTGCCTCCCTGCACACTTAGGCATTCCGCTAATTTGCGGAGGGTTCTCTCGTAAGCGGAGAATAAGTGAGCACCTCTCAGTGCGCTGCGGGGAGGCGCATCAGCGCAAGTGCATGGTGTTAACGAGGTCTACTGGAAGTGGACCTTTTATGGTTTGGACCAATATTCATGAGAATTCAGGTCATCCACTCCACTAGTGACATCACTGAAGCAGCAAATTAGGTTATGCCTCAGTGATGTCCAGTTCAGCTTGGTTTTGAAATAAGCTTTATTAGTAGTAGTAGTTGTAGTAGTAGTAGTAGTAGTAGTAGTAGTTTGGATATTCATGTAATTTAAGTTCTTTGTAGTTTATTGGACTTCTCTCACTCTGTGGCAGGAGCTGACATATTCTGCAGTTATTGCCACTTGTCCCTCCATAGTGCTGAGGTCTGGGATGCAGTGAGTGCCCCTTAGTCTGAAGTTTTAGCGCATTGAGGCAGCAAATGGTTCCATCCGTGTCACGATTTGCACTCTGCAGCTGCTGTCTGCAGTGACTCTATTGGATTTGGTATGCTTTCCACTTGTAGTACCACTTCCCACCAAAGGGGCCACTGTGCTACTTGATTATTCTCCTTGATCACTGGGAGTGGTTTCAGCTGCACGAGGCCTATTTATACCTGCCTGCTTCAAACAGTCTGGGCCAGATCATCAGGTCATTTTGAGGAGCATTCCCTGTGCTCAGCTTCTATCTGCTACCTGGACTCCTGCATATTTCTTCGTTGAAATCCACTATTTGCTGTTACCTGTGTCCTGGACTCCTGCATATTTCTTCGTTGAAATCTACTATTTGCTGTTACCTGTGTCCTGGACTCCTGCATCTTCAACCATTATACCTGGTACTTGTAGTTCTACGCTGCCTGTTGAAATCCACTATTTGCTGTTACCTGTGTCCTGAACTCCTGCATCTTCAACCATTATACCTGGTACTTGTAGTTCTACGCTGCCTGTTGAAATCCACTATTTGCTGTTACCTGTGTCCTGGACTCCTGCATCTTTAACCCTTATACCTGGTACTTGTAGTTCTATGCTGCCTGTTGAAATCTACTATTGCAGTTACCTGTTTCTCATCTGCACTTTGAACTGTCTCATGAGTTACCTTGTCATCTCTGTTTATTAATAAACTCATTATAACCACTTATCTCCTCTCCGTGGTCATACCTGGGAAATCCTGACAATCCGCCACCACTGTTGGAACATTGTTGAACATTATGTTCTCCCTGGGCTCATAAATGTATCGGCGTCTTCCCATCTCAATTTTTAGACTTGGTCGCTCATTTCGGTGACTGTCTCAGTTTCAGGTTTTAACTCCTTCTAGATATGGTGCCAGCTTGTAACCCTTTTGCAGTGACAATAAATTGTTAATTTCCTGACATTATTTTTTTCACCACTTCCTGGTGCATTGATGGGCTGAATAGAGGTTCAGCACACAATGCTTGCTTCTGCTGACGGTAGGTGGCACTAGCCACCTTTCGCTGACAGTAGGTGGCACCAGCCACCTTCCACTGACGATAGGTGGCTGGTGCATTTTATAGCGTTTGGATTACTTTAAGGCAATCTCTTAAATGTTCGTAGTTAATAATAACTCCAATGTACAGAGCCGCCTTAAGAAAGTAGAATGCCCATGAAAGAGATCATATTAGCGGCCCCCTTTTCCCTTTGTGAAACACGAGGGGTAACATGCAATTATATCCCAGAAGTAGATCATGGAAACAGCAGTACGATACAAAGGAATATATTAATCCAAGAGCTCTTTTGCGGGTAATACTAGCTAACACCATCGCAGGAACTTAATGTACGCTCAATGACATCAGAGCCAGTCTATTTACTATGGGAGATTTCAGCGGATTTAGAGCTTCTCCCAATTTAATAGAGCCCCCCAGGTCCGTGAAGACTATTGACGTATATCGCTGGTGGCATTTGTGCAAAAATAGTGACCATTAAGTCCCAAGTGGACTTAAAGGATCAGAAAAATGTCATACTTAGTGGTAGATTGTGAAATAGTCATTAATCCAGATATCATTACGCCAGTTCTACTGTAGCTTGTTATAAGCCAGTGTAGTATTTGAGATGCCCTAATTAGTGTGATATGTGTAGGAAACAATGGTTACCTCCAAGTGGGTAGACTATAATGATGCTACTTTAGGCAGCTGCCTTAATTTTGGGGCAGTGGATTTGTCTTTGGAAGTGTACACCACCCATATACAAATGTTTTGGTAGTTTGTATCTAGGATAAGAAGCGCACTATGTCAATAACCACCTCAGATTAGACAGGATTCCCCCATCTACCCCAATCTAATCTGAAGCAGAGGTGCTCAAACGCAGTCCTTGGGAGCTACCAACAGGTCATGTTTTCAGGAGTTCTGTCTGTAGAAACAGGTGGGATAACTACTGTTCCAGAAATATAGATTAACTCACCTGTGCAAGATTAAAGAGATCCCGAAAACATGAACTGCTGCTAGCTCTTGAGCGCTGAGTTTGAACACGTCTGCTGTAAAGATGTGGCCGTTAGTATAATTGTATGTGATGCAGAAAAAGTTTACACTAATATTTCTTAATTATATAAAGTAATTGATTAAAATAAAGAATAATTTAACCTTCATTATCAGAATCAGGTTGTTCTATTTCTGTAATGCATATAAGAGGGTCAATCCCCTGGAGCCCTATTGAGTTCATGATGACAGCTTCCATATTGTGCATGCTGGTCCTTAATAGAGAATTCTTATGCATCTTCACAGAACTGTCACTTCATAAATATTAACAAAATCACCTGCATGACAATTGCTCAGGAAATTGACAGTTCTGGGAGATGAAAATATTCTATATGTATAAGTAAGGTTTGTTGTCTCTATAAATCGTCAATAGCATGTGTGCATAGTATATGATGTGCAGATAACATACCTCTCTGTATACTTATAATTTGGATACTGTACATCCTAGTAGAGGTAGGGGTCGAAGTTGGGTTATATATGGTGGTATGCCATACCGCCATTTCTCCTACTGCCTTCATTGTATATCCTTTCACTTACATTCCCTTTATATTTTTAATACAGCCCCTTCTAAATGTCCACTTCTACCACAAAGCATCTAGGGGAGGGTAGCAGGGATGGGAGCTGTAGGCACAGTTGGGGAGGGGGGACATTTTCATATTGGAAATAAAACAACAGGCAGATTATGACACAGGGGTATATTTACTAAACTGCGGGTTTGTAAAAGTAGAGATGTTGCCGATAGCAACCAATCAGATTCTAGCTGTCATTTTGTAGAATGTAGTGAATAAATGATAACTAGAATCTGATTGGTTGCTATAGGCAACATCTTCACTTTTTCAAACTCGCAGTTTAGTAAATATACCCCACATATTTGCTCTGTAAGTTCCAATAGGGCAGGGACTGAGATGAAGGACAAATATTCCCCATACAGTGCTCTGTAATATGGTGGCACTATATAAAGAAATGATAATAAGTTATCTCTTTCTGTCCATTATATATATGTCATTGAACTTACAACATGTTGTTTCATGTAAGATATATCTCTGATGTTTTTCTTTAAATCAAATTCACGACCTTTATCCACAGATTTATTCCCTTTTGCATAACCATAGTAAATTTATTCTGAATAATGTATGTAAATATTTACCGTGTCTGTCAAAATGATGCGTTATGTATCTATAAATTGAAAGTCTCTTATACATTTTGCTTGTCCACACAGCTGGAATTAATTACATTTCTTCTTTCTTTTATCCAAAGTAACAAGGACCTGAAGGTTGTTTAATACATATCTGCTCCCAGGGTGTAGAGAATACATCAATATACCTGCATAGGTTTTAATGTTATTTTACATTCTGTTAATGTAGGGGGTGTGCAAGCATGTCCTTATCATTTATAGAGAGTGGCAGATTAGCCCACTGTCGCTGCTTACATTTGCCCACCCCAAACCCAGGGCTATTTGGCTGTATGTATCATATAGACAAACTGGGCACAAGCCTAGGGCAGCACTTCTCAGGGAGCAGCAAAATATGTGTCATGTTAAGTATACCTCCTTTCTACATTTCAGCCTGGACTGGCAATCTTACACCTCTGGTATTGTGTCTTTGAAAGTATTAGTAAACTTTTTGTAAAATGGGCTTTTTACAGCATCAGTCAGCCCCAGCCATGATTTTAATAAAACAATGTACCTTGAATTGATGTATAATGTACCATGAGTTGCGGCCACTGCTCTATGTAGTACTAGACTTGGGGGTAAATGTATGAATCTCCGGATTCTTCATCTCCGGCGTGTTCAGCCTCTTCAGCGCTTAAATTTAAAGCGGCGCTGCATTATAAAGGGAAACTTCCCTTTACAATGCAGCGCCGCTTTAAATTTAAGCGCTGAAGAGGCTGAACACGCTGGAGATGAAGAATCCGGAGATTCATACATTTACCCCTTGGTCTGTGTTGGATAGATACAATTACGAGATTACAAGCTGATCAGTGAATGACGGCGTGCATGGATGTAGTCCTGATATTAGCGTTATAATTAGATTCATATTTGTACAAAGATTGCACTATCCTCCCACTTTCCCCTATAAGCCAACAGTCAATTCTCCATTTATGTACATAGCCAAGCATCCGTCCTCAGCCACATATCTTACCCTAGACACGTAAGTTGTTGCCATGAGTACAACGGAATACTTGCCAATACCCACACACCTTCTCAATAAAGAGTGTTAGTCATTCATTAAAAAGATAACTTAACACATTTTCATTTTTCATCACATATCCACTAATTGATAATAAGATGGTTTGCAAATCATTGTTTTTATATAATTAGCGTAAATTTATCAAGCTGCGAGTTTGAAATAGTGGAGATGTTGCCTATAGCAACCAATGAGATTCTAGTTATCATTTATGTAATACAGTCTACAAAATGACAGGTTGAATCTGCTTGGATGCTATAGGCAACATCTCCACTCTTTCAAACCCGCAGTTTAGTAAATCTATCCCCTAGAATCTGATTGGTTGCTATAGGAAAAATCTCCACTTTTTCAAACCCGCAGCTTGATAAATTTACCTCAGTTGTCAATGAATGAACAGATCCTTTAGGCAACTAATACACTTCAGGGACTGCATGGGGGCCCTCTAATCTTCAAACTTTACCCTTAATCTCAGTAATAATTTAAAATAATAAATTTAACGTTAATGAAAGAAATAGACACCTATCTATAATAACATATCAGCAGGCAGCTTAAACAAGTGCTACAAGCTATAACAAACATATCTAACAATAAAGCAGGAAGGAGCTGATGATCCCTGCATTATAATCTCTCAGTAGAATGTTATAATGACAATATATAGGCTATAGAAATGTACAACATTCCATGAAATTAAACAGGTCCAGATATATGCATGACGTTTCTATAAAACATCTCATAGTGGGAGTCCCCTCATTTTAAGCACATACTTGCCTACCGGGAGAGGGGCATGACTAATGGGTGGGAGGGGGTGGGGCGCCTTGAATCGCCTCTTTTTAGCCCCGCCCCCACGAGTAAAATTACATTTCTTTCGCGGGGGGCGGGCCAAAATGTACGCAATTCTCAGTGAATCGCGTCATTTTAACAAGGGAATTCTAGGATGCGGGAGAAATGTCAGCTCTCGCGGGAGCCCGGCAGACTGACCCGAATATCGGAAGTCTCCCGAACTTTCCAGGAGAGTTGGCAAGTATGAATTAAACAGGTCCAGATGCATGACGTTTCTATAAAGCATCTCATAGTGGGAGTCCCCTCATTTTAAGCAACACCAATGACCCAAACACATAGATGACTTCATTTTAATGTTGTGATCACTCTAGAAGTGCATTTTTGGCTCTTATCCTCTATTTAAAAAAACAAAATACTATTTTAATATTCATTTCACCAAAGAAAGTGCTGCTATTTAGCAGTACTTACTAATTGGATTGCAATATATATTTTAGGCACGGGAAACTCTAACAGGAAAAAAAAAATTGCTTAATAAAACTTTCCATTTTCCTGAGCACAGCAATTTCCCCCATAGTCTGCCTATCATTTTGTTATTTTCTCTTCCCCGCATTGTGCAACTTACTTTTATTTTTATGATTATATTTACAAGGTGTTTTCATGTATTGTCAGTAAGTATTGGACTCCGTCCCATCTGCCTCCTGTTTACACAATAGTAGCGCGGAACACTGTATACAAAGAGTTCCCAGCTGTGAGATTCTCATTGGCTGCCTTTAGAAGGAGTCCTACGCTCCCTGGGTTCATCTGCATATTGCCCATGTAATTTGCTGACATAATGTGGCCAGTATTATAATACTGGAAGGAGACGATGCATCTGAAAGGACCTTTTCACAATAATAATAATAATAATAAAAATAAAAAAGCCTGACATTTTATAATGCAAATAAATAATGGTTCCAGAACACGGTGCCGCATGCACAACAAAAATTCTAATTAAAAAGCCAGGGGCAGAGCATGAATTGAATGTCTTTTTTTTATTATTTCTTCCAGCTTTTTACATCATTTTCTCATTCTTTTCAAAATTTTACTTTATTTAATATTTTTGAAGCTCTGTAAAATCTAAATGATATCTTCACACTCCTACGGCTTTTAAAGGGGAAGAAAACACAATTGTTGGTGCATATTTTTCTATTATGCTTTCACTTTACTGATTTAAAGGCCTGAAAGTATATCAAAATATTACCGGAGAAGGAGGCCGTGCACAGTAATGTAATCCAGGGGGAGGGGAGTGTACAAATCTTACCTAGGTCCCTACGCATTAGAAATGTATATGGAAAAACACTTTAAAGTGCATCTGTCGTCTCCACAAAATGAGGCAGACATTTTTAGAGCTGTACCATATTCATGAACACACAGTTATTGACTTCACTAGGAACCATTGATAGGAAAATCACCAATATGGCACATGGCCTATGTTGATCCACTCCCCCACAACCACCCCCCATGCCTCACTCTTTATAGGGACCCTGGCATTTTGGTCCTTCCTAGTGGCAAGCCCATTCATGGGGACTGGCCAACTGAGCAACCTGCCTGTGTTCGGCTGCCTAGCCAGTTTGCTCTTCCCCGATTCTTCCCTAACCCCTCCTCTGCTCCCCCCCTTCCTTCCTGCTGTATGGGCCAATCTCCCCCTAGACCGAGTATGAGGCAGACAGAGAAATCTGCATCCCACATCATGCAAACTCTGCAGATCAGGTTAGGGTTGTGGTGTTTGGGTATTAGTGCAGTGTGTTTGTGGGGGAGAGTCTTAATGTATATGCAATGGTATTAATGTAATGTAGGGTTGGTATTAATGTAATGAAGTGTAAGCTGTTAATGTCATGTAGTGGGGCTATTAATAAAATGTGAGGCTGATGGGGACTATTAATGTAATGTGGGGGCTATGAATGCAATTTTGGAATTGGTGGGGGTTATTAATGTAATGTGGTGGGCTATTAGCAGATAGCGAAAGTTGCAGGAACAGGTAGGAGATTTTGGATAACTGTCCCATAAAATCAGGACTTTATCCTAGCTGAAAATATAGTCAGGAGGTATGGCCATCTTTACGCTTTTGTCGAAGTAATAATTAACAAAAACCCTATATTACCAATTGGTTCAATAGAATGAACTTACATTTTATGTGTCTGTGCTTTTAAGAGGAAAAGTACTGACCTTTCTCCTACATATTACACAATAGAGAAAAACAACAAGAAACAGGTTATTAGCAAAATTCCATTATTTCACAATGGCCAGACAAGGCCAAGGACATTGTTGCTCCAAATAAGGTCAAGAAGACCCTTCCAAAAGACCCCTCCAAGAACGTATCACTTTAATGAAGATTAATGATAGAGACTTAGAGTGTCATCAGGGATGTAAGCTGGAAAGATGTGGTTTTGGCAATGATAAGTAACATTTTCTATAAATGAATGACTTAATCAAATATAGATTGTCAATTGGCATTTAAGACCCTGGGCGTATGTCTGCTTTGTCCAGTAATGGCTGTATCTATGCATAATATCTTTTAATAAAGAAGAGAAATAGTATATTTTGGAAACCTGCTCATCTCAATTATTATTTAAAGAGAATAGACTAATCTTATACACTTTTCTGCTAATCCGCCTCTGCCAGCAACTCTTACCCTGTTACTCTGTCCCAGGGAAGAAGAGTCAGAATGCTGCACTGCACAACAGCGCATACTGCTGCTTCATGATGTGAGCGGTGTGCACAGCGACATCATCAGACTCAATGGCTCTGTACACAGAGTTCCTTCACATGGAGCAGCAGAGGTGGCTGATGGGAACACCAGGGCCCACCTCCCCCAGACACTATATGACAATGACATTTTAGTTAGATGTATTTTTAGCTACAGATTTATATATATATACTGGATATAGAATTGCTGTAGTGGAAACATGCACCCACAGGCTTAATAATTCAGTGTCCAGTATATATATAAATCAATGACAAAATTGTTGTTTAAGCACTATAGTGTCTAAGTGGTGTATGTGTAACACCACTCTAAGCACAGTTGTTAAGCACTAGTCTTGCATTACGTTGGTTAGTCACTCCCTCTCCACAGGCTGACCACACCTAATCCTTAGCGGCGACACATGCCGTTGTGAGGGCTTCCACCATTGGTTTCCCTGTGGACCGGACCCTTCATGCCCTTTGGATATTGGAGACACTTCATATTCATGTGAATGCCACCTGTTTTTTCCACAAGAACCAGTGACTTCACTGAGATGCTTCATGTTCATGAGTCTACAGCCTATCAGTTCTCTAGAAACCAGAATCATCATTGAGCTGCTTCATATTCATGAGTCTGCAGCCTATCAGCTCTCTAGGAACCAGAATCATCATTGAGATGCTTCATATTCATGAGTCTACAGCCTATCAGCTCTCTAGGAACCAGAATCATCATTGAGATGCTTCATATTCATGAGTCTACAGCCTATCAGCTCTCTAGGAACCAGAATCATCATTGAAATACTTAATATTTATGAGTCTACAGACAATCAGTACTCTAGGAACCAGTGACTTTATTGAGATGCTTCATATTCATGAGTCTACAGCCTATCACTTCACTAGGACTAGTGACTCTAATGAGACATTGGCTAGCAATGAAATTAAATATACATATTACATGTCCTACACATGTAAGATATCCTGTACATTGCATCTGTAAGCAATCACTTTTATAAAATCACCATCATTAGCCATGGTCAGAAACAAAAAGGTATACACTTACAGCAGGGGCCAATTAAACTATACAGTTCACATCCTAATGCCTCCTGCTCTCCATTATCCTACTGGGAGATTTTATCAAAGCTATCAGATAGCCTAGGAGCTGACTGGTGCTGTACTGATCAATCAATAGTATTGGCTTTCCATGTCCATACATTACATGAAGTGCGTTGTGCTTTCCTATGATTAGAAAGTGCCTGCATGACATTGATCTCCTCTTGTTATATGAAATTGTGCATTGATAGTTTGCTGTCACCCGTCTTACGGTCAGGAGGATGTTAACTCTTCATTTACTCTGTCGCCCTTTCTGAGACCACCTCATTGAAATTCCAGATTGTACAGAGGCCGGCTGATATCCATGGAGTGCTTTCTGTCTCCCATTATAGATGCTCTTTTGGATTTTGATGGTGTACTTGCATTAGCGGTACGATTTCACACAGTCCTGAACAAAGACGCTGATAACTGGCTGCGCCATTCGCTATTGTTGTTGAGTCTTTTTTTCTTTTTTTGCTTTTTAAATACTTTTTGCACAGACATAAAAGAAAACTGGTTAAAATTCATAGGGACATTGTCAGTCCGCATAGCCAAATAAAACCGTGTACAGAACCAGCATTTGAACGGGTTATGAAAGCTGGGAAAATGCCGAAGAGCTAAATATTCTGTATAAAAGTGAGTTATTCATTAAGCTTGGACATTTCCAAAATTCCAAACCATACGGGTAAATGAACACACCAAATACTGAGTCAAGACGCAGCCATTGCACTCAATAGATTTCACAATGTACATTGGCTGCCGGTGTGAAGTCTGAGCTGGGCCCACAGACAAGCAGACGCTTTGGTGCCAATGCGATGACATAGACGACCACTGTCCCTAATTTCCCGGGGCAGCCCCAGGTCTTAAAGATCTCTCCTTGGCAATGTCTCCATTTTTCAGTATCGACCAACTGCACAATTACATTCTTATTCTTCTGTTGTTAGATGCAGTTGTTACCATCCCTACGTAGTCACCAAGCTTTAGGAATCAACGTTCATGGCAAAGGAATATTTTATAAACGTAAAAGAGTAGACTGTTATCTCATTCAGTAACCGTGGCAGGGATGGGGTTGTATTTCCCAGCTCAGCGACACAGTGTCCCTGCAGATATTTCATGATGTTGGGTTATGGATCATAGAGCCTGTGTTAATAAAGGTTTTCACTGGTTTTACTGCTCTACCACTTTCTTCCTCTTTTCCATCAGTACAATATTTGTAACACCTGTAACGGATTGTGCAGTAACTAATTCGATGTATGCTGCATTGCAATTCATCCACCAATGGGCTAACTCTGTAGCCTGTTCTCCTTCCTATGTGTAGTACAGCACATGTGGTACAGGATATCTCCATCATTAATAGGTGTCCAGTAGCGGATTACATTTTTATTTGTTTCGGAAGGCGCTATGTAATATAGGAGACAGCAATCATCATCATCACCATTTATTTATATAGCGCCACTGATTCCGCAGCGCTGTACAGAGAACTCACTCACATCAGTCCCTGCCCCATTGGAGCTTACAGTCTAAATTCCCTAACATACACACACAGACAGAGAGAGAGAGAGACTAGGGTTAATTTTTGATAGCAGCCAATTAGCCTACTAGTATGTTTTTGGATTGTGGGAGAAAACCGGAGCACCCGGAGGAAACCCACGCAATCACGGGGAGAACATACAAACTCCACACAGATAAGGCCATGGTCGGGAATTGAACTCATGAGTTCAATTCTCGACCCCAGTGCTGTGAGGCAGGAGTGCTAACCACTTAGCCACCGCGCTGCCCTATCTCTTTAAGCTTTGACAACGGGACTCATAATAATTTTCCGGGCTTGTCTCCTAAATTCAGCTGGAAGTGGGAGGTAGAGTGCCAGGGGTCATTAACGAAACACTCAGCCCTTCCAACCAGTGCTGTTACTCAAATGAACATTTATCTTCCCGTAGCCAGGGCTGTAGACAAACTAGACTCCGTTTGTTAGATATACTCTCTACACGTGTGTATCCAACAAGTGCCTATTTCAGAAGATATTCGATTTCCAGGAAGCTTGGTTTACTCGTGGTCCCCACCCTCGAGTTGCCAGACTATGTCAGAGGGTTCAACAGAGTTGGGTGATGAGCTGTTTCATTACTAGGTTAAAACCCAATGACATCAGCTTTGTGATGTATCGGTGGGGATTGGGAATAGAGTACATACACCGAACCCCTTACATATGGGATATCTGGTGGAAGAAGTACACATTAGATACACTCTTCTAGAGAGTGTATATAACCAAAGTTAAGATATAGGCTAGGGATCATACCTGCTAAAATAGTCTCTTTACGTCTCTCTTGCACATGTACACCGGCTGCGGAGACCGACGGAATTACACCCATTTTGGCTACAGTTCTGCAGCAGCCCCATAACCACTTTAAGAAGGACACAAAGTTTGAATTATCCATTTAGATTTCTGCTGAAGAATGTAAGTGAGATACTTTACACCAACTCTTTGTCATTAAAATGGTTAAACCAAACAGCAAGCATGTATCCAAGTACAGTGTGTAATCCATAAATCCCAGGAAAATTAATTGGTATCAGTATGAATTGACAGACTGTCAAAGTTGCAGCTGAATGTCTAGACTAGATTAATATGTCTGTAACGTCCCGGGAACAATGTGCTGTCTGGAAAACTTCCTCTGTTGCATCTTACCTCTCAACAACTTAACGGACAGGAGGTTGGGTAGGTCTGTGCTCCTTTCACGCTATTATAACCCTTATAAAAACTCACTTTATTCAGAAATGTATTAACAGTTATTTATATAGCGCCTACATATTGCAAAGGGCTTTTATAGAGAATGTTTTAACCCCTTCCAGTGCTGAGGATGATTGGGAGCTCTACACGACCGCCCAAAAGTCCTGTACATGACTCTCCCTCGTCCTCTTCACTTAATGGGTTACGACAACCAACAGATAACTTCTCGCTGTGATTTGAGGGTTTTCTTGTCATGTCAGAGGAAAGGAATCTTTTATTGCATCACAAAGGAGCACGTTCGTGCATGTCAGCGTCACATCGTGCGTACAGTCTCTTATAAAGCCTCTATCCTCCTATCACTGGCACTTAGAGAGCTGTAGGGATCCTCGTTTGAAAAAGGGAAGTCCCCAAATGACTGTGTACCCCTCATAGTTGATCAGCAGGCAATAAATAAGTATGTGATGAGCATAAGGTGAGGGGTGAGACAATGGGTTAGTCATTCACCCTGCTCTACTGGAGCTTACACAGAGACACGCCGCATATTGCCACTTAGTGGTCTATGTATTAATATATGGTGATAGGACTGATTTTGCAGCAATAGAAGATCACCAACAGCGATTCTAATCTCCCTCGGCTCTATTGGCCCAGAGCGGTAACAGTTAACTTCCGGCTTTTCCAGGTCAGTCTAAAGGGGATATGCGCATGAGCGATCCAGCATTGGGAGACATTAAAACCCCTGCACCAGCCACCAAGTGCAAACATTGCTTCACGCAACATGTTTATAATTGAAGATGGACCTTTTTCCCTTCTATGTGACACTACAACTCCTGCATCATGTTTAACAAATCTGCAACATGTCTGAGATATGCATGCAACATTTGCAACAAATCAACATTTTTAGCATTTCTATAAATGTCATGCAGGGAAGAGGAACACTTTAAAAATAAAAATTATATCTACCTTTTTTCTGTTGTGCCCAGGTTTGAATTATGCCCCTCTGTGCTTTTCATCAATGTATGCATATAATCAGGTAGAGTTGTGTATTTCAGTTGCACTGTAATACAATACAAGGTGCCTTTCTGTATACAATTTCATCTAAGATGCTATCAAAACTCTTATCCATTCTCTCATCATCTCCCGTCTTGAAAGCTGCAACCTCTTGTTATCTGGCATTCCCGACATCCATATCCACACTTTTCCTCTCTAACTGCTCCACATCTGCTGCTCCACTTTGCAAATCCCTACACTGGCTCCCTGTGTCCTCCAGTATCCAATTCAAATTACTCACCCTTACCTACAAAGCCCACAACACTACCACCCCTTCTTATGTCTCAAATTTCATGTCAAAATACTTTCCCTCCCGCCCTCTTAGATCTACCTCTGACCTGCACCTTGTCTCGTCTCTGGTAACCACCTCTCACTCCCACCTACAAGACTTCTCCCGTGCTGCTCCCCACTTATGGAATTCCCTACCACGCTCATTCAGACCTTCCCACAGCCTTCAAATCTTTAGACACTCTCTGAAAACCCATCTCTGTTTAAAAGCTTACCTTATCCCTGACAGGGGCGGATCTAGGCAACTGCTCTACCCGGGGCGATTTTAGGGGGGGCGATTTAGGCCCCACCCCCTTTCTAATTTCTAAGGCTGCTGACGGCTGCACAGTATGTGCAGGTCCGTTCAGCATTGGCAGTGTGCTGTCCCGCTGCTCTGATTGTGTTTAAAACACAATCAGAGCAGCCGGGCAGCACACTGTCAATGCTGAACGGACCTGCACAGTGTGCAGCCGTCAGCCAGCAGCAAGCCCCTGCTAGGGGGGGCGATCGCCTCGATCGCCCCCCCCCCCCCCCCCCCCCTGGATCCGCCACTGATCCCTGATTATACTATTTACACTAATACACCCTCATAACTGTCCAATCTCCACTCTGAGCCACACTTGCTCTTGTTCCAGCTGTGCCCTCTTCCACAATGTAAGCTCTCTAATGAGCAGGATCCTTCATACGCTTGGTTTTCATGTCTGCATTTATTTTATCTACCTTGTATGTCCCTGTTTTATGTACGTTTTGTTTTCCCTACTATACGGCGCTGCAGAGCACTGTGGGGCCTTACAAATCTAGAAAGCAGAGAGGAGTAGTATCCTCATCACAAATAAACAGAAACTCTGAGGATATAAAGACATGGTTGAAAAAAAAAGAAAGAGGCCAGATATATAAAGAAATATGTTACTTTTGTAAATGTTGCAAAACGGCATGTATTCGTTCATAATGTACCAAATCCCTTTAACTGCATCATTCCTCTGTTCTTCGTGTATTTGAAGTCAGTTTGGTACCCAGTTATAACCTCTGCTATACTGTTGTCATTAAGTCACCTCCTGCTGGTCAGTAGGAAATTTCATAAGTATTAAACACAGAAACATGGCCTTATCTGTCAGAGAACTGTAAGATATAGTGTGAGATGGTATATTACCGGTTCAGCAACACAAGTTACTGTTTACAATCTAATTCAGTGACAGTTTTATTGATTCCTCTCTGTTCCACACATAAAATAAAAATTCACCATAAAGTGAATTCAATTCATTAAAATTAATTGTCGTCACTTGATTCCTGAAGTCTGAAGATAAACAGACACCTTTAACTCATTAAAAAAGCCAGTTAATAAACATTTTAAGACTTCCATTTCAATTAAACACATATTGTCTGCCAAAATAGATTTTCTTTGTTCAGGTTTGAAATGATAATAGGTACTGCAGAATATACGGCCATAGAGTAGAATACAAACGCACAAAAAATGTTGTAGATTGTGGTGTTGCACAATACTGCTAGAGTTTTTATACCACAAACTATACAGAGGACAAGGAATCATCTGTTGCAAATGGAAGAAAGATAGCTACACCATGAGCATAGGAAAGGATTCTTTACTGTAAGGGCGGTAAAGCTGTGGAATTCCTTACTACAGGAGTTGGTGATGGCAAATTCCAAATAGTTTGCCCTTGTTAGAAGAAATGTTATACGTAGCTATATTTTGTACAGGATCTTATGGGTGTTACGGATTTGTTCAAGGATTATGTTTTTGGGGGGCAGGAAGGAATTGTTTTCAACTTGTGAAGCTAAATTGGCAACTGCCACCCTGGGGGACTTGTGTTGCCTTCCGCACAATTTATGAAACATTGATCTTATCAGACCTTTGTCTTTTTTGAACCCTCAGGGCTGTGGCAGATCATTTTGCACATGTTTTTATTATTTCTATCATAATGGATAAGGTTGCTTTTATGGGTCACGGTCCTTCCACACATCCAACGTGCATGGCTGTTGCTTTTATCATCACGTTTTGTCCACCCCAATATTAATTGGGACTTTTCTGATTTTTTTTTTTTTACAAAATCAGGCTCATTAATAAACATCTATGTTTTATGTAGCCCCCTAAAATCTGGAAGCATTGCGACTGTCCCTTTTTTTGACAAGTATTTTAAATACATTGGTGCTTATGTGCCTAGTTATGTGGAATGTGCACTGTATGTAGAATATCAATGAAATCATCTCATTCCACAAAACAAGATCTTATATTTACCTGTGCGTTTAAATGTAGATAAACTTACGTGCCTGCTCTGCCCTCATCGAGGAACATACCTGATCCACACATTCGAAAGGCACAAAAAATTGCACCCCATCATTTTCTGTGCATTTGTGCAAAAGTAAGTGCTTAATTTCACAAAAAGGCATTTGCCTGCGGCTTCCTAAATGAGTTTTAGGGCTAGATTTACTAAATTGCGGGTTTAAAAAAGTGGAGATGTTGCCTATAGCAACAAATCAGATTCTAGCTGTCATTTTGCAGAATATACTAAATAAATGACAGCTAGAATCTGATTGGTTGCTATAGGCAACATCTCCACTTTTTCAATCCTGCAGTTTAGTAAATGTAGCCCCTGGTGTCTCTTCAGTTAACCAAAAAGAATATACTGTAAATGGTGGTGGACTTGAATGGCTTCTATAAACATCCTTACATTTTATGAAGTATGGCAAAGGGGGGCGAGTCACTAGAAGTACTAGAAAGTGAAACAGGTATTTTTTTCCTGCAAATGACATATATCAAAGGGAGATAAGGGGCGATTTCTCACAGCTTCTTTGTTGCCTGCAGCAGAGAGAATAGGATCTGAGCGGAGCATAATCATAATATAAAAGGCAAGTTGAGGTTAATCTATAAAAAAAAAAAAAATAGATATTTGGGAGTATGGAGAATGATCAAAAATCTGGACATTGATATTTCTATGCTCTATAAACAGCTGTAAATGGTATAATAAAACATAAACAATATATGCTGTATTTCTAAAAGCTAAAGGCATAGTAAACCTATATTGTATTATTCCTATGTATTTATCTAATTTAAAATTTAGGGCTAAATCTAGAAGACTAATCTAGCTGCGCCATTGTGTGTGGCTTCTTTAAATTGTGAAGAAGTTAGTTGGCAAAGTATCCCATTCACTAGGGTTCATTGTCTTTGTCCCTTGGCCATAATCCCATTATCTTATTATCGCCCAAAGACTTCTTGTCATGTGTTTTGTGGCAGGATGTACATTATTAAGGCATAGTATGGAATTGCATGAGATTATAGCTCATCCAGAGATCCACAAATAAATAATGGCTTATAGCCTGTAGAAAGGGATATCATCCAAACATGTGTAACATATACATACCACTGTGCTGGATAGAATTAAACAAGTATCGTGTTCAAGGATACAGTATTTTCAAGCTGGCTATCTCATCATCATCATCATCATCCCCATTTATTTATATAGCGCCACTGATTCCGCAGCGCTGTACAGAGAACTCACTCACATCAATCAGTCCCTGCCCCATTGGAGCTTACAGTCTAAATTCCCTAACACAGACTCACAGAGACTAGGGTCAATTTTGATAGCAGCCAATTAACCTACCAGTATGTTTTTGGAGTGTGGGAGGAAACCGGAGCATCCGGAGGAAACCCACGCAAACACGGGGAGAACATACAAACTCCACACAGATAAGGCCATGGTCAGAAATTGAACGCATGACCCCAGTGCTGTGGGGCAGAAGTGCTAACCACTGAGCCATCGTGTAAACGTGGGCTCTTTTAAAATCGTGGGCGAGACACAGCGCCCTCTGGTGTACTCAGAGGTGGGGGACACAACCACTTAATTGTAATGTCAACCTTTCAATTACTTTGTGATAATTCAGATTCTCTATCACCTCTTATCACAGCAATAGAAAATCTTGGATTTCCGCAATACTCAGCCGGCCGTTGATACCTCTTACCGCTCCGCCAGCCAGTCCTACATGAATCCGCACATGCGTGACCCAGCTTCCAGTTCCACATTCAACAAATAAATGTTAAATAAATAAATAAAAATGTTTAAAAATATTAAAAGCAGAAAACATAGTAGAAAACATATTAAAAATGATTCTTGGATACTAGCTAGAATAAAAATATTTAATTAATGAAACACAGCATTTTCTCAATAAATGGCGATAGCGATACAAGGATTGCGGCGTTACATATAGCTCCATGATCATTTTTAAATAGGGAATATGTTCGCTGGAGGGAGCTATTCCTTGATAGGGAAAAGTCCTATCTCCATATTTGCCAAAGAAATGTTTTTTCTCCATATAATTAATAGATCCCTCTGTAGGTTATAAACCTGAAGGTAAATTGAGGTGTAGGCCTTGGCATGTCATTAAAGCCACCGCTGCAATCTGCCGTAGTTATCATTTTTCAGTTCTTGAAAAGAAAATTGACCTGAAGATGTTTCTATGTTAATGATAATGAAAGAGATAGAACTGAAGTATAGATGAGCATCGTACCCAACATTAGTCTCTCCTGCAGCGCGGATGGGGGCGTGGCCATACACCGGGGAGTAAAAGCCTAATTGTAATGTACAGATATAAGCACACATAACATTAATAGTACAACCTGAGTAAAACCCTAATTGTAATGTACAGATATTAACACACATAACATTAATAGTACAGGCTGAGTAAAAGCCTAATTGTAATATACAGTTATTAACACACATAACATTAATAGTACAGCCTGAGTAAAAGCCTGATTGTATTGTACAGTTATTAACACACATAACATTAATAGCACAGCCTGAGTAAAAGCCTGTTTGTATTGTGTAGTTATTAACACACATAACATTAATAGTACAGCCTGAGTAAAAGCCTGATTGTATTGTACAGTAATTAACACACATAACATTAATAGTACAGCCTCAGTAAAAGCCTGATTGTATTGTGCAGTTATTAACACACATAACATTAATAGTACAACCTGAGTAAAAGCCTAATTGTAACATAGTTGATGAGGTTGAAAAAAGACACCAGTCCATCAAGTTCAACCTATTTTGGATCTCCTGCGATCCTGCACTTATATTTGAAATTAATCCAAAGTAGGCAACTGCCCATCTGTTTCAATTTTGAAAATCCCCCCAGACTCAATAGTGCAATCCAATTTTTACCCTATATCCACTACTATCCTTTATTTTAAATTAACGGTTGTATCCCTGGATACACCTTTCCGCTAAAAATTTGTCTAACCCTTTCTTAAACATATCTATTGAATCTGCCATCACAACCTTCCCTGGCAATGAATTCCATATCTTGACTGCCCTTACTGTAAAGAACCCCTTCCTTTGCTGGTTGTGAAATTTCCTCTCCTCTAACCTTAAGGGTATTGTGCAGTTATTAACACATATAACAATAATAGTACAGCCTGAGTAAAAGCCTAATTGTAATATACAGTTATTAACACACATAACATTAATAGTACAGCCTGAGTAAAAGCCTAATTGTAATGTACATATATTAACACACATAACATTAATAGTACAGCCTGAGTAAAAGCCTAATTGTAATGTACATATATTAACACACATAACATTAATAGTACAGCCTGAGGAAAAGCCTAATTGTGTTGTGCAGTTATTAACACATATAACAATAATAGTACAGCCTGAGTAAAAGCCTAATTGTAATATACAGTTATTAACACACATAACATTAATAGTACAGCCTGTGTAAAAGCCTAATTGTAATATACAGTTATTAACACACATAGCATTAATAGTACAGCCTGAGTAAAAGCCTGATTGTATTGTGCAGTTATTAACACACATAACATTAATAGTACAGCCTGAGTAAAAGCCTAATTGTATTGTGCAGTTATTAACACACATAACATTAATAGTACAGCCTGAGTAAAAGCCTAATTGTAATGTCCAGATATTAACACACATAACATTAATAGTGCAGCCTGAGTAAAAGCCTAATTGTAATGTACATATATTAACACACATAACATTAATAGTACAGTCCGAGTAAAAGCCTAATTGTATTGTGCAGTTATTAACACACATAACATTAATAGCACAGTTGAGTAAAAGCCTAATTGTATTGTCCAGTTATTAACACGCATAATATTAATAGTACAACCTGAGTAAAAGCCTAATTGTATTGTGCAGTTATTAACACACATAACATTAATAGCACACCCTGAGGAAAAGCCTAATTGTGCATTTATTGACACACATAACATTAATAGTACAGGCTGAGTAAAAGCCTAATTGTAATGTAGTTATTAACACACATAACATTAATAGTACAGGCTGAGTAAAAGCCTAATTGTAATGTAGTTATTAACACACATAACATTAATAGTACAGCCTGAGTAAAAGCCTCATTGTATTGTACAGTTAATAACACACAATTCCTGAGAAAATAAGCTCTTCATTGTTTTCATGTCTTCATTTGTCTTGTCTATCTTATATGTCCCTGTTTTATGTACGTCTTGTTTTCTTCTCTGTTCGGCATTGCAGAGTACTGTGGCGCCTTACAAATCAATGATTATAATAATAATAATAAAAATAATAATAATAAAAAAGTATATCTTCATTACTGTGTTGTAGTATTTCTGCTAGGTAATATTTATATGTGTTATTGATATATGATATTCGTTGTACATTTAGTTGCATATGTAAAGTGTTCCATACTGAAACCAAAACTACTAATGAGAAAACATAGATTCCTATCCCTGACACGAAATGAAATCAGTTTACAGCCCAGTCAGATGGAATAACAGTGGGGAAAAAAGTAATCAAGGCTTCAGCTCCTCTAAAATATGTCAATGCCAAAAGAGCAACAATTTTACCATCTCAGACTACTCAGATGTCTTATTTTATTGTGCTCTAATTACTTTTTCTGCAAATGGGAAGTTATTGATTGGATCTCTTTTCTTCCTTTTGAAAGTTTTCTGAATCTTCTCCAGAACGTGAAGATTTTGCTTGTCATGACTTCACTTTTTTTTTTTCACTGTAATAATCCCCCTATTTTTAACTCTCACACGTAGACACTGAACTGTCCTCTATTGTGTGACACTGCTCCTTGCTGAGCGTTCTATATTGCCAGAGAAAAAAGTCTAAACAATGTGCGTTGACATCTACAAGTACAATTTTTAAATCATAATTCTTTGAAGTGTTGCTCACAGAAAAAAAAGTCCAACTTTTCTGCTTAGATCTCCATTTACTTTAATAATTAAATAACGGCTTACAACCCCCATGCTTTTTTTTTCATAAACCCAACAATCAATTTGCTGTTATAGGACATGCTTAGTGACCTTCATTCCTCAAGGTCATCTCCAGTGTGTCATAGTTAATTAAACATTTATTAGGTTATAAAAAAGGTTTTGATCCACTCTTGGAGTGCCGGAGAGAGGGCACACATGGCGAAAGACATGGCATTAAAGGCGAACTAGAGGCCAGTTTATTAACTGTAGGAGAAAGTAGCACTGAATAATTAGATTTTTACTTATTTTGTAAAATTAGTTAAAATGATCTATAACATTTGTATCTGGGTGCAGGGCTTCAGCAAGGTTCTATGTCTCTGTTACTTGCTTTTAAAGTGATTTGTAGCATCAGTCATTTTGTTGAACGTTTAATTTAGACACGATCTCAGGCTCGCTGAAATCTACGTATGTAGTCTGTTTAAAATGTTTATGGAAAGTAAAAATTGTGGATGTACTATGCCTCTTTAAACGCAAAGACATTTGCCTATTTATCCAGCTCGCGCATATGTAGTTTGGCATTCTGCACATGGAGAACGGAGATGTGCCCACTTTTGATGGAAAGAGTAAGAACATTTATTTAAAGTCCTGCTTATTACCAGTGAAGGATAAACTCCTTTATTCATTTTAACAGTACAATATACTGCTCAATCCAGCCACTTTTATGTCTTCAATTATTTAGAAGAGTGAGGGGACATTGGAACCGTGCCACGTTTGTATGTCTCAATACCTGTATTGCGTTAATATTTTTGCACCTATAAATTAATGTGCCCACATCAAATGCGTTGGGACGGTATAAAAGCTTACTGAAAGTAAAGGACAACTCTTCATTACCAGTATCTCCTAAGTACCATAAAAATTAAGTTCTCTTATGGGGAGAAAAATGCTCTGCAGCATTCACTAACCAGAAAACACCCCATATCTATACAAACCAAACTCCCTAAGATTTTCATTTAACTATCTCCACCAGCAAAAGAAAATCTCGTCATGTGCTTTGAGTTGTGCTAGCAAATCCCGCCAGAAACTGCAACGTTTTGGCCCCTATACTCCCTAGATACCGAGATCTTGATGCAGAGATTCCTTTTAAGATTTAAGTTAATCTACGACTCAGAAACAGCCAGAACTAGAAAAATTCCTAACTGAAACTAAACATAGTAATTTGAAGATGAAGAGTTATATGGGCCTGATTAAGGGCTCAGGCCACCCCAGGCTAGTACACTCATTGCCCTCACTAACATTGCACGCCAGGCTAATATACGGCAGTTAAAAATTAAAGAGTAATGACAATCGTTGACGCCCATGAACTAGCGCTACCAAGACTGAAGGGGGAGGGGCCTGTCACACCCGAATCTGTCACCCTTGTTTCTCCTACTCGCTTATTCACAAGCGTCCACCCAAGGGTGATTCATAGTCTTCAGTCTTTACCATGAGATTACATCCAGATTCAGGGCCTGATTCATTAAGGATCTTAACTTAAGAAACTTCTTATTTAAATCTCCTGGACAAAACCATGTGACAGTGCAAGGGGTGCAAATTAGTTTTCTGTTTTGCACATAAGTTAAATACTGCCTGTTTTTTCATGTAGCACACAAATACTTGATAGCTTATTTGTACACTGAAATTTAAAGTTTATATTTGTGTGCTACATGAAAAAACAGTCAGTATTTAACTTATGTGCAAAACAGAAAACTAATTTGCACCCCTTGCATTGTAACCTGGTTTTGTCCAGGAGACTTAAATAAGAAGTTTCTTAAGTTAAGATCCTTAATGAATCAGGCCCTAAAATCCTACTACATTATTTTTTTTCATTTCTTTTTACTTTGGAAAACAACTATTCTCTGATATGTTAAAATTAATTTCAGTTTATACCTCTCCCTGTCATAAATTTGCACTCCCCAAAAAATTGCAGCCCACCCCCCAAAAGCCTAACGCCCTAGGCTGCCGCCTAGTCAGTTTCTTGGATAATCAGGCCCTGCTCAGAGCCTTCACAAGCTGCCCTTCCTGCCTTATTATTGTAGCACTTGTTCAAAATGCCTGCTGATATGTTATTACAGATCGGTGTCTCTTTCTTTGGTTAAATGTATTATTTTAACTTATTACTGAGATGATTGGTAATGTGCGGCACCTTTGAAATTTAGAGGGACGTCCATGGGGCCCTGGAAGTGTATCGGGTCACCCATCACTGATCTAACACCAAAAATATACCATGTAGCCAATGATGGATCCTTTAGTCTTTTTATGTAAGTGTTAAGATAACAACAATCAGCTCATGTCTGTGATTCACCACAGGTTTAATAATCTGGCTGGGGGTTCAGCCTATGTTCCCTTGGTTTTAGCACTTTCTGTCTCGTGCACTGTGACTCAGCCGTATGGTGCAGGGTGAATGTATTTCCTGACATGACGCCTGCTGCTTTCTCATCCTTTCTCTAAGCCGCAATAATAAGAATCATTTATCCCTTATTAACCCCACAGTGTAATCACTGCAGTGAAACCAGACCCTTGCGCTTCACCATCTGCTTACTCTCGTAGCGCGCTCATGCAGAAACTCCCGGGCCGCTGAACCTTTGCTAAACAGAGTGGCATCTCTCCCCGTCGTCAAGTCATCTCAGCATGGCCACAGACAGCACGTTCCGTAATGATATGTTTATGCACACCCCCTGAACGTGCACAACTTCCAGAGCACATTAGTATTACAAATGGCTGAGATGGTGGCTCTGACGCTGGATCCCGCGGGACGGCTCCAGATGTCGTACTCCAAAGCCCACAGTTAACTTAGAAGGGGGAGACTGAAAACTTTGACACAAATAAATCATGTTCGGCACAAGCAGAACAGAGAGGTTCTTTATCCTGGAAAATGGCACATCATCACAGAGCGCACGTTCATAGCATTTGTCTCACTAATAAGGCAATGCTGTCACTGGGATTTATAGAGGAGTTCAGATATTCAGGATGCTGCGTTTATTCAAGCTGTAAATGATAGAAGTCTTTTAATGTCTGCCAAAGGGTTACAAATATTTCAAATAACAGACATGCATTGACGGCTCATAGCGTCCAACCCTTATACAATATTGCAATTTGTAAATGAGTAAATTTACAGCACGGTGGCTCAGTGGTTAGCACTTCTGCCTCACAGCACTGGGGTCATGAGTTCGATTCCCGACTATGGCCTTATCTGTGTGGAGTTTGTATGTTCTCCCTGTGTTTACGTGGGTTTCCTCAGGGTGCTCTGGTTTCTTCCCACACTCCAAAAACATACTGGTAGGTTAATTAGCTGCTATCAAAATTGACCCTAATCTCTCTCTCTGTCTGTCATGTGTGTGTATGTTAGGGAATTTAGACTGTAAGCTCCAATGGTGCAGGGACTGATGTGAGCGAGTTCTCTGTACAGCGCTGCGGAATTAGTGGCGCTATATAAATAGCTGATGATGATGAGGATCACGATGGAGCAAAAGATTTTGCACACAATGGTCCCTTCTTTCTGTTAGTGCACCTAACAGTAGGGCTACACTGAAGATAGCGGTTTAGAAACAATTGTATGCTATTTATATAAAATGTTTAGTTGCCAACTGTCCCTTATTTCCAGGGACCTTCCCCATTTTTAGACATTTGTCCCTAGAAGTTGTTGTCTATAGAAATGTTCCTGTTGACCAACTGTACAGTACAACTTCTCCTGTTCTGCCTCTTATGTGAAAGTCTTACCATCCATAATCTTTCAGGACTTTATAACTTGATATTTATGGAAAAGACAGAACACAGGCTGTAATCATTATTGTGGCATCCGTACGAACTTAGATTTAATGTTCTGCAGCAAATTATCCCTGGAAACTATTTTGCAATATGAAGATGTAAATATTGTTGCGGTAACAGCTTAACTTGGTGACTTCTGCCTTGTTGGTAAATCTAATACGCATTAAAGTGACAATATTTGAATGTTCTAGTGTACAGTACTCACAGGCAAATATTTATAGTAGCTTTTGTAAGAGATAACAGAGAGACCGTTTAATTTTCCCCATCAGCCAGCAGGAGGACTGGGTCCACCCCTATCAGGGGCTGGCTGGCAAACTTAAGTTCTGGGGGCAAATGCAGACAGCCCATTGACCCAGCTCAAAGTAGCCTACTAAGGGAATGGCCCTGAGGGAGGGGGGGGGGAATGACCCCCTGACACCTATTTAATTGTCATTTCCACCAAGCAATGACTGTTTTAGCATACCTTCCAACAGTCCAGATATTTCCCAGGATAATTCTGACTTTCGACATCCAAAAAAGGTGACTGCAGCATATCGATTCACCAGGGGCATTAATGTTGGTTCACCCCACAATATGGCTTCCCCCACAGTGTTTATTTGATCGGTACACAAAGTAGAGGTGCAAAATATCTGAGACACAGCACAGAATCCTCTTTGGCATCGCTGGTCACCTAAGTTTGCACAAGTGTGTCTAGATTTCTGTCAGAGCTCATAGGTGGGCAAAACTAAGACATTTGTGAAGACGTATTCACAGACCGAGGGGAGGAGCTTGGAGGAGTGAGGGCATTCATTGCAAAGAGTGGAGACGGAACTTTGTTTTGGTGGAGGAGTGCAGATTTCAAAGCTATTCACATCAGATGAAAGAGCAGTGTTTGGCGTTCTAAGCTGGTGGAGATTCAGGGCCTGATTCGTTAAGGCATGCAAAACGCACATATTGTGCTTTTTTAAAAAAAACACACATAAATCAGCCATGCACACGTCCATATTCAACATGGAGCGGATGTAAAGATACATCTGTTGTTGAATACGGGTCCAGCTCCGCTCTGCTCTCACATTCAATACATTGCAGGATAGGTCCAATACATATCTAATATATATAAGCCTAGCGGCGTGTGTTAGTGTGTGTGTGTATGTGGAAAAAACTATTTTCTCAGAAAGGGCTCATCCAATTGACCTGAAATTTGGTATACTGACATTATTTTACAATAAAATGATTATAGTGAAGTCAGTTAACTTCCATGATCCCTTCCCCCCGTGGGAGGAGTAGTAAAGGCTAAATTTACCAGTTGAGGGCTCAAACTCTTGACCGTGTGGGTATTTATTTACCAGAGCCTGTGTTTGGTCATGGACAATTGTATGTCGCATTTTCACGAGTACGGAGAAGCAGTGATGTGAAAGTGCAGGTTATGAATACTGCCCTTCAACGAAGACTGATTGAGCACAGCGATAAGGTGTTTAGCAGAAACGTTGTGTATCGAGAGGTTTTAGAAGAGTAAGACGATGGAGATTAAGGATGTGGCGATGAAGATGAAGGATGAGGTGATGGAGAAGAATGATGAGGTGGTGACATGTGGACAAAACCACGTTAAAAAAGGGCGCTTACGTCAGGAAGTAACGCTCTTCCCCTGAGGAGGCCTGGGCTAGCCCAAAATGCATGACAAGAACCTTTTTAACACCTTAAGTAGCTTGATTTGACTAGAATGCATGAGTATCATGCACGGGTTAACTTGTGTGTAATATATAGTCCTAAAAGAAAGCACAGAAAAAAGTATCTGTTAATAATATACATTAATGACAAAATATTGGTTGCTATAAGCATCATCTCCACTTTATCAAACCCGCAGTTTAAGAAATATACCCCTAAGACTCTAAAAGATTCTGGCTGTCAGTGACTGGCATATACCACACTCCCATAGGCAAGTGTTCCTGAAAGTCACCAGATTATGTACCACGACCGACACGCTGGGGTTGAGCTGTAGCTAAAATGAAACCTTTGTTGTCTGATGTTCATTTCTGGCAGGTGCATTTCAGACAGTGAATGGATCGATTGTGAAGCACACACGAGGAGCAAGATTTATTTAAGGATTTTGTCAGCGCTCTGAGGCCCATTTGTGATAGATATTAAATAAAGTTTACTCTCAGCCGTCAACGCACAGAAAAGACAATTTTGTCAGGGTGGCTGAGCTGTGCTTCCTCTTACGCAAACACTGGATAAACCAGCTCGGATAATCCCGTTGTAACACCTGCATTAAAGTGGAGACACGGCCGCTTGTGAAGAGGTGAATCAATCATGTGTTAAATTTAAAAAGGATATATTTGTTCAAAGTCCAACAGCAAGTGTCATTATTAGACTTGTTAATTCATAATGAGACAAGAGATTACTATGAAAAACTCGGGGGAAATCTGCTTTAGGGCAGAGCATTAATCTGTTTGTGGGATAATAAAACTGTCTTTTTTTCTTACGCAAGTCATAAGCTAGTTTTTAAGATCAGCTGCAAAAGATGGTAATGTTCTCATTATAAGCTGCACGTTTCCATCCTCTAGGCTTGAGGGCCAGTAGTTTTATCATTATTTGTATTATGTTAGAGGCCTCATGTCCAAAAACTTTTGCAACAGTCTATTGTAGAGGACTGGAGAGAGCTCTATTGTAGAGGACCGGAGAGAGCTCTATTGTAGAGGACTGGAGAGAGCTCTATTGTAGAGGACTGGAGTGAGCTCTATTGTAGAGGACTGGAGTGAGCTCTATTGTAGAGGACTAGAGAGAGCTCTATTGTAGAGAACTGGAGAGAGCTCTACTGTAGCGGACCGGAGAGATCTCTATTGTAGAGGACCGGAGAGATCTCTATTGTAGAGGAGCAGAGAGAGCTCTACTGTAGAGGACCGGAGAGATCTCTACTGTAGAGCACCGGAGAGATCTCTACTGTAGAGCACCGGAGAGATCTCTACTGTAGAGGACCGGAGAGAGCTCTACTTTAGAGGACCAGAGAGAGTTCTACTGTAGAGGACCGGAGAGATCTCTATTGTAGAGGAGCAGAGAGAGCTCTACTGCAGAGGACCGGAGAGATCTCTACTGTAGAGCACCGGAGAGATCTCTACTGTAGAGGACCGGAGAGATCTCTACTGTAGAGGACCGGAGTGAGCTCTATTGTAGAGGACTGGAGTGAGCTCTATTGTAGAGGACCGGAGAGAGCTCTATTGTAGAGGACCGGAGAGAGCTCTATTGTAGAGGACTGGAGTGAGCTCTATTGTAGAGGACTGGAGTGAGCTCTATTGTAGAGGACTAGAGAGAGCTCTATTGTAGAGGACTGGAGAGAGCTCTACTGTAGCGGACCGGAGAGATCTCTATTGTAGAGGACCGGAGAAATCTCTATTGTAGAGGATCGGAGAGATCTCTATTGTAGAGGAGCAGAGAGAGCTCTACTGTAGAGGACCGGAGAGATCTCTACTGTAGAGCACCGGAGAGATCTCTCCTGTAGAGGACCGGAGAGATCTCTACTGTAGAGGACCGGAGAGAGCTCTACTTTAGAGTACCAGAGAGAGTTCTACTGTAGAGGACCGGAGAGAGCTCCATTGTAGAGGACCGGAGAGAGCTCTATTGTAGAGGACTGGAGACATCTCTATTGTAGAAGACTGGAGACATCTCTATTGTAGAGGACTGGAGAGAGCTCTATTGTAGAGGACTGGAGACATTTCTATTGTAGAGGACCGGAGAGATTGTGACATTCAGCACTATGATCTGCAGTCTAAGTCCTGGCAGTAGGCAAGAGGAGGGTTCCTGGATTCTTATTTTCTACATATGGGGCAGGTAATATTAAAGGGAGATTGTTAAAGAGTGGAGAACCCTTTTAGGCCACTATACTCAATACTCTTCCAATAGATCATTTTTTGAGAATTTCTATAGTTGTGAAGAGGTGAATTAATCTATTTTGACTAGGTTTGTAATTGTCCCACCTGTCATAGCAAAGTGAATACATGACCTGAAGGGAATACTTGATCAACAGAGCTAAGTAATCCCGGTGTGGACAACTGAGGGCGAGGGACTGGGTGGAGCCGCCGCGGGTGCAGATCTTGGTGGTATTAGCAACTATTCAAACAGTGTGGACAACTGAGGGAGAGGGCCCGGTTGGAACCACCACGGGTGCAGATCTTGGTGGTAGTAACGAATATTCAACTAACACCATCTCTCTATGACCTTCTGTCCAGTGGCGGATCCAAGGGGGGGGGGGGGGGGGGCGATCGGGATAGCAGGGGCTTGCTGCCGGCGGCTGCACAATATGTGCAGGTCCGCTCGGCAGTGACAGTGTGCTGCCCGGCTGCTCTGATTGTGTTTAAAACACAATCAGAGCAACCGGACAGCACATTGTCACTGCCGAGCGGACCTGCACATATTGTGCAGCCGCCGGCAGCCTTGAAGTCAAAAAGGGGGGCGGGGCCTAAATTGCCCCCCCTAAATCGCCCCGGGTAGGATACTTTTCTAGATCCGCCCCTGCTTCTGTCTTTACTTATATTGGGACAGCTCATGTTTCATGCATGATATTCTATACCTCATACATTTAGTGTATACGGAGCTGAACATTTGTCCTACTTGTTTGCAGAAATAAAAAAGATATGTAAATGGTGGATTTATTAATAAATAGGGAAGTAATGTTACAGTATTATAGTTGAAGCCAGAGAAATTCCAAGTATGTCTCATGATATCCCATCTATTTATTTCTGACCCAAGGGTGGGCTGACAACAACAAGTTTACAATAATAGGCTAGAACAGCGGTTCCCAAAGTGTGCACCACGGCTCCCTGGGGTGCCGCGGCGCTGTCACAAAAGAACTTACTATTACAGTGCTGGATCCACCTCACTGCTCTCAGAAGGAGCCGGCGAAGGTGGGGGGGGGGACAGCGCACGAGATGGCGAAGGTGGGGGGGACACAGCGCGCGAGATGGCAAAGGTGGGGGGGACACAGAGCGCGAGATAGCGAAGGTGGGGGGGACACAGCGCGCGAGATGGCAAAGGTGGGGGGGACACAGCGTGCGGGATGGCAAAGGTGGGGGGGACACAGCGCATGGGATGGCGAAGGTGGGGGAGACACCACGTGGGATGGCGAAGGTGGGGGGGACTGGGCGTGAGATGGCGAAGGTGGGGGGGACAGAGCGCGAGATGGCGAAGGTGGGGGGGACACAGCGCGCAAGATGGCGAAGGGGATACAGAGTGATATGGTGAAGGGGCACAATGTGATGGTGAAGGGGTTTAAATACATCTTACATCATTTTGATCCAACTATTTAAAAAACGGGACTACCTGGTAATTATTTTGGCTATGGGGTGCCTTGGAAAAATTATGGTGACCCTAGGGGTGCCTCGAACTGAGAAAGTTTGGGAACCACTGGGCTAGAATATGAAGGAAAACAGGTAGCTAGCCAAGATGGTTCAACAGGTGTGTCCTTCTGCAAGATAGTCCCTTATATAACCTCTGCTGATCCAGTAATCAGCCACATAAATTGCCTTAATCAGCTGAGATGACTGTGCAAAGCAATGAAGGATCTTTCAGCATCTACACTCACTTGGGCACATTTGAGTGGTCTGGCAGGGAAACAATTAGCCCTTTGGTGACCCTTGCTGACCCTTCCTGTTCTTAAACCTTTTGCTAGGCTACATCAATAAATGTAATTAGTGTGTGATGTGCTGTAACTGTCTGTATCTTTATACAAATGTAGAAAATAAATATGTTTGCAAGGGACTGTTAATGACAACACATTCTTTTATATGTTATATCACGCAAATCCATACTTGCCTACTCTCCCAGAATTTCCAGGAGGCCCCTGAATTTCGAGGAGTCCTCCTGGACTCCTGGAAGAGTAGGCAAACCCCCTGAATCCTATAAAATGACAAATTCACGACATTGAATAGCAGGGAGCGGGGCTTAATCACGTAATTAGTGACACAGCGAAGTCGTCACGCCCTCTCCTACCCTCTGTCACATGACCGGGATCTTCCGGAGTACAGATTTAAAAAGTAGGCAGGTATGCGCAAATCTGCATATGCGCATGTACGTGCAGTCTCTTTTGTGGGCATGCGAAGAACGATCTCACGTAAGATGCGTTACTGAAACTGGCATAGTACTCACTCTGCATCATTCCCCTATTTAAACAAAAGTCTGTTGTAGCATAGATTGCTACTCATAAAGCAGTGTACTTATCATGTGATTTGAGATGTAGAATGGACTTGCAAAGATGTGGAAGTGTGAAGGGAGAAACCTTTGAATCATTTCTTGCATGAACACAGGGCTGTATGGCATTCAAGGAGTTCCAAAAATTTGGACCAGTAAACTTAATCATAAAAATACAATCAGAACAAAATGGTGTGTTACCAGAACAATGTTTGATGCTAAAGTATTCATGGATTTCACATTCATTTAATGACATTTTAGACTGTTTTAAACTCTCTTTAATGTTGTTCATAAAGCTATGTTTGTGAATGTTTGAGACTGTGAAAGGCACTTTTAATACTCTTGCACAAAAAACAGAGATGTGTTATAGCCATACTTGCCAACTCTCCCGGAATGTCCGGGAGACTCCCGCATTTTGCAAGAGTCTCACGGACTCCCGGGATAGTGTGGCAATCTCCCGCATCTGGCAGTGAAGTGGGCAGAATTAGGTCCAAAATGCCGCGATTCACCCCTACTGTCAAATGATGCAGTTGCGTCATTACGTCACAAGGCAGGGCCAAAATGACGCGACTTTTGGAGCTCTGCCCCCATCACGCCCACCTCCCCCGGCAGGCTCCCGGAAGCCAACTTAATAAAGTTGGCAAGTATGCTTATAGCATCCAATCAGTAACTTACAAATACCTGCAATTACCTGCGATACATTTGGCCACGCCCCTGACCTGCATTCACCACACCCTGAATGAACCAATTACACCCCAATACACATTTACCTCACCAACCGCTTTTTGCCTGCTGTGAAACTAGGTGCTTTTAAGGAAAATTGATGCATAGATAGCTAAGCCTGACCATGTGACCTTTCCAAGAAAGTATGAATAGAATTCCTGCAGCAAATTAAGGTGAAGGACAGGAAGAGAAACTCATCTGGTAGAATGAGCAATAGTAATCATAAGGTGATATTCACAGCCACCTGCACAGTGCAAAATAAACTGAATGTGTGTAACACATTGTGATACAATATTCTGAATTGCTAAAACTGCTAAATATTGTTCATTTATTGCTCATTCCTATATATGATATCTATTTGTGTTTGAGCTGTTATATAAAAATGTAATAACTAAGGGGCAAATTTATCAAACTGTGGGTTTGAAAAAGTGGAGATGTTGCCTATAGCAACCAATCAGATTCTAGCTGTCATTTTGTAGAATGCACTAAATAAATGATATCTAGAATCTGATTGGTTGCTATAGGCACCATCTCCACTCTTGATCTCCACTCTTCAGAGTGATACCTGAACATTTCCACATATGTACTGATTTAACGGCCATATACTGAGTCAGATACATCTCAAGATACATCTACCTCTGCACCAGTAACATATGTGCCAGGTTTACGTACTTACACTCAGATACACTTACACCCAACCAGGTCATAGGCACAAAAAATGTTTATTAACATTCTTTTAAATAATGAGAAACATATTCGCTATTAGGTTTGATTTAAATGGATAAAACCCTCTATCATACAGCAGATATAAGCTTCCTTATTGTGTATGAATGAAAGTAACAAATAATCCTTTAAAAAATACAATCACAAAACCATATAATATAGGAACGACCAATGCATAAAGCACCTATCAGCTTCAGAGGTGAATTTGTAATCGGTCAATCAGAAGCAGCTAGCTAGTGCCAGCCACTGCCGTCATCATCATCATCATCAGTGTGTATTTGCACCAACCTCAGGCACCTGTAAGTGATACGGCTACTGACAGGCTTATCTGCATTTCTGTTCTGGTCTGCCTCAGATCATGCAAGCTTGTCCTTATCGATCTCCGTCTGCTCTTACATGCCCCTCCCCTCCCGCGTTTCTCCCCTCCAAGCGTAAGAAGGCGCCAAATCTGCTAATGGATGTAGACACACGCTTTTTTTGTGGGCATATGCAGTACAAGCAAACGGGCGTATGCGCCTAAGTCTCAATGATAAATTCCTCTACATCTTAAACTTGAAACTAATGATTATTTATCAAATCGCAGGGGGTAAATGTATCAAGCTGAGAGTTTCCAGTTGGTTTGAAAAGTGGGGATGTTGTCTATAGCAACCAATCAGATTCTAACTGTCATTTATTTAGTACATTCTACAAAATGATAGCTAGAATCTGATTGGTTGCTATAGGCAACATCTACACTTTTTCAAACCCGCCAGAAACTCTCAGCTTGATACATTTACCCCTAGATCTTTTCTATATGCACAATGCTCCTTATTAACCATCTAACGCATTTTAAAGATGCATATCCGCATCCTGGTGTTTGTTACCTTTTAATTTAAAACACTGTGTCTGTATGACTGCCTTTATCATATAGAGATGTGTTAAATACAATCTTATCACACTAATCTTTCTTACTATATTTAAAATGTTTTGACGATTTGAAAACTATTTGAAAGCATTTTCTAATTGACATGTTTTGGAGATAATAGAGTTGCTCAGTCTACAGACCTACAAGGTGCCGGATGCTCCGTTGCGGTATCTCACCCACCCCGGTAACCGTCTCTGGGTGCTAGTTAGCATTTATTTTTAATGATGATCCCTGGCCCTCCTCAGTAGGCTTATTTCCTCTGCTAATGGTAAAATAGAGCTCCCTTTAAGCAGCAAAATCACAAAGCCGGAGAAAATATTACAGTAAATATTTGAGCTCCTGTTAACAAGAATGTGTGTACGGGCTGTATCATTGTCATTCCGTACTCATAGCCTGCTTCCTGTTCACACTTTAGAGTTTAAGTATAAATGGGATTTTGTATACTATTTTCACATAACAAGCTGATGACTCTCTGTTCACTCAAATACTTGACAGCACCCAGCCAACATTTCCCTCTAGGAAGAACAAAGCTAATGCAATCTCCGTCTTTTTCCGCCTCGTGTTCGCGACTGATAAAGTGATGCTATATTCCTGTTCTTACCAGTCTGCCTCGGTGATGTATGGTAGGCTTTTCTCAGGACCAAAATATAGACTCATGTATCATAGCTGTTTTTCAGCTAATATACAGTACTTTTATACTAAGAGGTCTATTTATGAGTGGCTGAAATATAGTGCCCCTTGGCAGCATCACAAGTAACCAGAAGTGGAGTGCGCCGGATTGGATAGAAAGTACCCAGGTACTGTAGCATGCGACGCAATCACGTGATGCTTACAGCCAATTCTGACATGCCAAATACATGCCACTGCTGCCTTGTCCTCCAGCCAACAGTGATTTAACAAGTGTCAAATTTGTATTCAGCGTAAGTGAAGGAAATTGTTAAAATTCTTGGGCACGACTGGACTAGAAGCTATTTCTGCTCTAGGGGCCTGATTCATTAAGGTTCTTAACTTGAGAAACTTCTTATTTCAGTCTCCTGGACAAAACCATGTTACAATACAAGGGGTGCAAATTAGTATTCTGTTTTGCACATAAGTTAAATACTGACTGTTTTTTCATGTAGCACACAAATACTTGATAGCTTATTTGTACACTGAAATTTAAAGTTGATATTTGTGTGCTAGATGAAAAAACAGGCAGTATTTAACTTATGTGCAAAACAGAATACTAATTTGCACCCCTTGCATTGTAACATGGTTTTGTCCAGGAGACTGAAATAAGAAGTTTCTCAGTTAAGATCCTTAATGAATCAGGCCCTAGGTCTCTTCTACACTGCCTTCTGTTGGGGAAAGTTCTTTAAAACACAATAATTAAATTAAGAAGTTACAGATGGTTTTTTGGTTTTTACCTTATGCTGTGGTTGGGGTTACTCAAAAAAGCACTGGCACCGTTTCCTGCCATGTAAAAAAAAATACAGCGATGCCACAAAGCTGCCATTTTGAAATGTTGGGGGATGGTCATCTAGTAAGGCAACTTAACGACACCTTAAACAAAGTATTAACTAGTATACACGCTACTGCACCTTTAAATACCCTGCTTTTAAGTTCTAGCTTCCTTTTTTGCCTTTCAGTCATTTATTTATATCATCAGTTCTGTACTCATAACAACTGCTTCCCGGACAAATTTGTGTCTAATGCAAAGGGCACAGCAAAGCGCTGGTGTATCCCAGAGCAACAGAAATAAGCAACTGCCTGTTTGTATGATTACAATGCTGAAAAGCACAGAGAGAAGTTAGCAGGATAGAACAAATCATTTTGGAAGATGGGCATGCACAAGCCAATACATTAAAGTAATCTGACGGCTGGAAACTTTTCAAATACTCAAGTCAGCTATTTGAATATTATAAGGATGCACAACTACAAATACCAGCATGCCCATAGTCAGGTGATGATGATGAAGACAAGGAGTTATGACTCAGTGTAGTAACCTATAAAAACATTTTTCTTTTAATCCTGTGCCGCTCTTCCATATGCATTTCAAATTAAAAGGAAGCTTGTTTAATCTTCTTAAAGATGCAGGTTCTTTTCTTTAGTAATTATCTTTCAGGAGATAATTATTCATTCAAATGATGCTCTTTCCTAGTGATAAGCTAAAAGGCAAGGTGACCCATTTCATTAATCCACCGTAAAGATTACTAGACATCAAAAGAGACTGATTTATTGATGTCTGTTCCGCTACACAAATTCAAAGGAGCGCCATACAAGTGTACAAGAGATCCACAGTCGCTGTCCGGGGTGCTGATCCGGAGATTAAGCACAGGAGAAAACACAGCACTTTCTGCCTAGTGCGCAGTCATCTAGCATAAGCATTACTTTGTTTTAAACAAAGTTACAGTAAAGTACTAATAAGTGTTAAATATTCGTATAACCTCTAACTCAAATGGAAATTAACTGTTACAGTTTAACTGAAATGCAAACCATTCTGAAACTTGTATTATATGAATTAGAAATATTATGAGCACTGTCAAATGGATATATTTATCTAATTAATCTGTAGCAAAAACAACAATTATATAAATGAAAAGGGCTACATCTCCTCTACACTAGCATATCGCCCACAACCTATGATTTCCTTCTGATGGTCTCACATGTCAGGCTGATAGGGCTCTGTATCATTGTAAAAAGCAGGGGCAGCACGCGGGCTAAGGGGTTAGCACTTCTGCCTTACAGCACTGGGGTCATGAGTTCAATTCCCGACCATGGCCTTATCTGTGAGGAGTTTGTATGTTCTCCCCGTGTTTGCGTGGGTTTCCTCCGGGTGCTCTGGTTTCCCTCCAAACAAAAACATACTGGTAGGTTAATTGGCTGCTCTCTATATTGACCATAGTCTGTGTGTGTGTGTGTGTGTGTGTGTGTGTGTGTGTCTGTGTGTGTATGTTAGGGAAATTAGACTGTAAGCTCCAATGGGGCAGGGACTGATGTGAGTGAGTTCTCTACAGCACAGCGGAATTAGTGGCGCTATATAAATATATGGTAATAATAATAATAAAAAGCACATGTAAAGTGGATTAAACTAAATTGTCTTGACAGACTTGTAGCCAGTTAGAAAAGATATGCAACTTTGCCACACAAGGTTTTTAGGGAACCTTCAATTAGTTATAACTCGACACGTATCTCACATACAAAATACACACAAATTTATCTCAGTAGATCTCTTTCCCAGCTCTTGAACAATTTCTTGCTGGTAATTGACCTTAGCTCAATTAAGTGGCAGCAATTGCTTGATGAGAAATTACTTGAAGAATAGTGGATTCTATTGCTGACTCTAAAGATACGAACCTTGGGCCTGATTCATTAAGGACTGAAATAAGAAGTTTCTCAAGTTAAGACCCTTAATGAATCAGGTCCCTCAACCCTAACCAAACGCTCACATTGCATGAACAAAACAACCCTAAATACCTCTGGCAGCCTTAGAATATCAGTCACTCCTAATCTTACTAATTTCCCCCACTAATCTCTGACTGCAGGCTGATCCCACCCTCTACGCAACCCTAAAACTAACCTCCACTCCCAGCAACCTAACCATAACCTTTGACAGGGACAGTAGCAATGTAATTTAGCAGAAAGGAGCATCCACCAATCATAACAACTCCCCAATCAGCCATTTCTCTCATGAGCAATTGTCCCAGTGTGTTCGCTAAGCAATTGTCCCAGTGAGCTATTGTCACGTAGAGAATTATCATCGAACCCTTTTGTTTCTTATTATGCGATTTTCCATGCAGGTTCTCAATAGTGTTTGTCTCAATTTACATGTTTTAGTCCTTTCTATATATCTTTCCACTGCATCCTTGTAATACACTTCTGGGACAAAACACAATACATGCAATCTTAATAACAATAAGAATAATAAGCTGTTTGATATTTTTCTATTCTATACACCTTGCAAAGTGCTCTAGGACGCGTCCTCACCTATTGTTAATATAAACCAATAGGCTGCGATTAAACTCTAACTAACAATAAGCCTTAGCACTGAAAAGTAAACTTAACTACAATCCACAAGGGGGGAAAAACACAGACAGTTGAAATAAAGCCTCAATCTAACGGAATACAGCAGGATTGTCAGTTGTTTCTGCCAGGTTACAATGTCCAGAACAGGTTGAAAAATGTCATTTGTCATGAAGAGTTAAAGCTTTACTGTAACGGGCCAAAAGTTTCATGCCAGATTGTGGCTTAATTGCGTCAGACTGGTCCAAGAGTTTCATTAGACCTTGCCTTAGTAATAATGCATGAGGCTTTTCCTCAAGGTCATCTAGGGCTGAGCGGCAGACGTGGGAAAGCTGTCGGAGAGGAAAGAGAAAAAAAAATTTAAAAAAATCTCCCACTCTGGAATATTTAAACAACACATTGTTTTGCCCTGAGGAATTTTCGGAGCCTTCCTCAACAGCAGTGTTTTTTTCCAATTAAGCATTAGATCAATGGGTAAATCACGGCACGTACAACAGGCAAAGGAGAATTTCTCAGACGAAACTTGATGCTCATTTTGACAGTGGTTTCTCCAACAGGACGATTATTCACCGTCTTTCAAAAGACCCTGGTGAATTATTATCACTTTTCCACCTTGACGCTTTATTTTTCTAATCTGCCCTGGCATGCCCACCGTTATGCACAATTCGGCAGGGTCCCAGGACTTAGTTGTTACAAAGCTCTGCTGGTCAACCTCTGTACTGACCTCTGTACACCAGATGAGGGAGGGAAGGGATTATACATATTAGCTGGCTCCTGATTGGTTACGGCAGCTGAGAGGGGCCCATCAACCTTCATGTCCCATGTAGCTATCACCCAATGCTGATCCAGGGCCCTGTACCCCTCCACAGTGTCCGCAGTCACCATGGAGCTTTATGATCTCCCAGCTGTGCAAATGCCAACAGCAGAAGGTATTTGAAGGCCCAGACTGCTGTACTTTTGGGCCGACATTGCTACAAATTAAATTAAGCTCAGCAGGGAATTGATGTTGCCTTTTTCTCTGAGCAGGGAGTTCAGAGTGGTGCAGATGGGAAGCTGGTTACCCAGTAAGGTAAGTGAGTGGAGGGTATCCATCAACAAAACTGCACCAACATATATCTTCTCTCTTGTCTCAAAATATCTCCCAACTAGGCAACTCCGTTCGGCACAAGATCTGCGTCTCTCATCCACCCGCATTACATCCTCCCATTCCCAGTTACAGGACTTGTTCGGGCTGCACCCACTCTATGGAATTCTCTCCTTCGCACAATAAGACTTTCCTCTACTCTACAAACTTTCAAGCGTTCTCTGAAAACCCACCTCTTCAGACAAGCTTATAATATTCCTCAACCACCCTCTTAACCTCACTACATTACCCTATTACCATCCATTACACAATTTCACACAAGACAACAACCCTCTGACAAACATTGTTGTGTGATGGGATCATTTAGCTTACGAATCACTTTTACCTTTGCAGTCTGGCTGAGCCGAAATGCAAAATGTAGACTTAACCTCATGTATCAAACTCTCATTGTCCCATAGATTGTAAGCTTGCGAGCAGGGCCTTCTCACCTCTTTGTCTGTTTTACCAAGTCTGTTTATTAGTTTACTGTGTTTGTCCCCAATTGTAAAGCATTTACGGAATATGTTGGCGCTATATAAATGATGATGATGATGATAATGATATCCCTACAAACGTTATGCGCCCCTTCAAAATTGTGCTATGGGGCTCACAGGAAGCTAGTTATACCCCTGGCCACAGTCGTCCACTGGCAAGCTGGCTATAATTTAAAGCCAAGTGTTGGATTGTTTGTTACTCAAAGATCAATATGGAGGCTGGACAGCAGATATCCCAAGTAATGCAATCACCCAAACTTTTCTGAAGTGAGAATGATGGGGTGGCCCCAAGGCGCGGACGTGTGGATAAGGCGCTTAGATCACAGCACAGGGTAGCAGAAATGCAGAGGCACAGGGCGACCCCTTGTTTCATCATCGTTTGTCATACTTATGCCAGCCAGCATTAAAAAAAATGGTCATTTTGATTTACTTTTAGAATACATTTGTTTCTTTTATAAACACGGCAATGGAAAGTCGCAGTAGCTCCGCATTGATGGCTGCTAGGCAAGGTCAACACAATTGAAGTAACCTGGGGTTAAAACCATGAAATCCAAAATCGTGGATGCTCACCAAAGTGTTTATCGGGACAAAGGTTGTGGGTTAGAAAACAGTTCTGCTGTGGAAGTTAAGACAAGTGTTGTTAACTTCACCCACAATACTAGAAGAAATGTTTGGGCATCAATTAGTGTCATGGGGGAGTCAGCGTTTAACTGATACATTACAAGTGAATTCATTCAATAACACATTAAACCTTATTCAGAAATATTACATTTATTGGATTGAGTTAGAAAGTGACTGGTCAGTGCCTGATCTCAAGTGTCCCAAGTCCAATGCCATTAAGAGACACTAACCTCAAACTTTTATATAAGTTTTATCCATATTTATGTTCTATCTTTTAAAGTACTTTTATCAGCGGTATAGGAGAGGAGTGGTTCACATGGAGGTGTGTGTTCATGTGGAAATAGGAGAAAGACAACGACAGTGCTTAAAATATGTATATATATATGTGTGTGTGTATATATATAATAATGTGTATAGATAAATATATATATATATATATATATTATTATTATTATTATTACCATTTATTTTATTTAGCGCCACTAATTCCGCAGCGCTGTACAGAGAACTCACTCACATCAGTCCCTGCCCCATAGGGCTTACAGTCTAAATTCCCTACCATACACACACAGACAGAGAGAGACTATGGTCAATTTGATAGCAGTCAATTAACCTACCAGTATGTTTTTGGAGTGTGGGAGGAAACCGGAGCACCTGAAGGAAACCCACGCAAACACAGGGAGAACATACAAACTCCTCACAGATAAGGCCATGGTCCGGGGAATTGAACTCATGACCCCAGTGCTGTAAGGCAGAAGTGCTAACCACTTAGCCACATACAAATATATGTATATAAATAAATATATATATATATATATATATATATATATATATATATATATATATATACATGTGTGTGTGTGTGTGTGTGTGTGTATATATATATATATATATATATATATATACACACACACATGTATATATATATATATATATATATATATATATATATATATGTGTGTGTGTGTGTATATATAATAATGTGTATGTATATATATATATATATATATATATATAAAATTGTATATACATATATATATATATATATACATGTGTGTGTGTGTATATATATATATATATATATATATATATATATATATATGTTGCTAAGTGTCAGGACTTCTTCACACGTATGTGCCAGGAAGATTGATAAAGACACATGCAAACTAAGCCGTGCTTTATAACTCGTAGTAGTGACAAGCTTCTAATGCACATGTCATACTCTTTAATGCACTGTGATTTTAACAGTACAATCTGTTCTATGGGTAGCTTGCTTTCACGCATGAGTAAGAGATCATGCCACCTTCTAACATTTTAAATGCAGCTTTAAAATTTTAGAACACAATGATGGAAACAAGCATGTAAGAAACTATCCATCTTATTTTAGTTTTAGGCGTTAGTGCCTGGAATGCATATTAACAGTATATAGTGGTAAACAAGACCTCAGAGGTGTATTAAAATAATACAACAAGGAATCAGTATGTTTTTTTGTACCAATTATTACTCGGCATGTTACTTAGTTTGTTTACCGCTTGATACATTCCGTTATATAAATCTAAAGATACTACTGATACATTTTGAAATCCCTGCAATTGCTTCTCAATTTAATATAACACTTCTTCCGGGAATATGCAAATCCGTCAGGATCCCAATAACTTTTATGGAGACAGTGAGAAGATGGGTATTTCCATTGATGTAAAAATTATACTCTAATGTTCCTGGCCAAGAACCCTGCACGATTTTTATATCAGACAAATTGCTAGTTCGACAGAATGGATGAAAAGAATGTGTGTGTTTTCATTCCGTCAAACAAAATGAATGCTGAATTTCCATTAAGGCGAGACCATGACAAACTCTCTGGCGGCCAAAGACAGTCACACTAAAATATTAGTGCTAAAATGATAGCTATTTGTGTCTAAATTGAGCGCTTATGATTCATTAAATGCTGGAGATGTTAAGAAAAGCACGATGATATCAGAATATGCTATTACACCTGGGTGGTCTAGACTTGAAACTCTTCACACGGTATCTGTATTGACATTTTAGTGACAATTGTTTAAAACGTAAACTTTCAATTAACCATCTTTTGTGCCCAAGTCCATTGTCTTTTCTCATTCTTTACTGTACTATTAAAAGTTTATTTGTTTAAGAGACCTTTACATTTATGGTCCATTCATTAGATATAAAAATATATCCCTTTCCATTCTCTCCTTGTTATTGTGATTTTTCTTGTTTCGTGTTTCTTTTTCCTCTGTTGTCTTGGCTTGGGGCTTCAGTGAGTCCACTTGATCTTTACTTTTCATGCACATATAGGTTTAATAATATGTTTAAACTGACTGGGAACCAGGGAGACATTGGTTACCAGCCTACTGCAGAACTGGTATTTCTCTCCTCAACTCTGTACCCAAATCCCGATGACCCTGGCATACTAGTCTGGAAATACCTCCACGGAGTCCATATGAATTATTAGATGGAGGAGGAGTATGGAAAGCATCTGAGGAGCAGCTTTCTCATGGTCAGGCAAGGAAGGGATCAGGAAGAAGGTGCTCAGAGTTTGGGAGGAGTAGGACTACAGATCTACAGTAAAGCAATGCGGTGAGCATTAGAGTTGATCTGAGTGCCATTATAGTGTAGCATACAAGTAGTAGCTAAACTTCTCTGCTTCTTGTACTGAAGCCTAGAGTCTAGTGCCTTTATAACAGTGTTGTGCCTCATTGATATGACTCTAGCTCCTAGTGAAGTGATAGGCTGCATACTCATGAATATGAAGTGCCTCAGTGATGTCACTGGTTTCTAGTAAAGTGATAGGTTGCTTACTCATGAATATGAAGTGTCTCAGTGATGTCACTGATTCCTAGTGACATGATAGGCTGCATATTCATGATATGAAGTGCCACAGCGATGTCACTGGTTCCTTATGAAGTGATAGGCTGCATACTCATGGATATGAAGTGCCTCAGTGATGTCACTGGTTCCTAGTGAATTGATAGGCTGCATACTCATGGATTTGAAGTGTCTCAGTGATGTCACTGGTTTCTAGTGACATGATAGGCTGCATATTCATGATATGAAGTGCCACAGTGATGTCACTGGTTACTAGTGAAGTGATAGGCTGCATACTCATGAATATGAAGTGTCTCAGTGATGTCACTGGTCCCTAGTGAAGTGATGGGCTGCATACTCATGGATATGAAGTGTCTCAGTGATGTCACTGGTCCCTAGTGAAGTGATGGGCTGCATACTCATGGATTTGAAGTGTCTCAGTGATGTCACTGGTTTCTAGTGACATGATAGGCTGCATATTCATGATATGAAGTGCCACAGTGATGTCACTGGTTACTAGTAAAGTGATAGGCTGCATACTCATGAATATGAAGTGTCTCAGTGATGTCACTGGTCCCTAGTGAAGTGATGGGCTGCATACTCATGGATTTGAAGTGTCTCAGTGATGTCACTGGTTTCTAGTGACATGATAGGCTGCATATTCATGATATGAAGTGCCACAGTGATGTCACTGGTTACTAGTGAAGTGATAGGCTGCATACTCATGAATATGAAGTGTCTCAGTGATGTCACTGGTTCCTAGTGAAGTGATGGGCTGCATACTCATGGATATGAAGTGTCTCAGTGATGTCACTGGTCCCTAGTGAAGTGATAGGCTACATACTCATGAATATGAAGTGCCTCAGCGATGTCACTGGTTCCTTATGAAGTGATAGGCTGCATACTCATGGATATGAAGTGTCTCAGTGATGTCACTGGTCCCTAGTGAAGTGATAGGCTACATACTCATGAATATGAAGTGCCTCAGCGATGTCACTGGTTCCTTATGAAGTGATAGGCTGCATACTCATGGATATGAAGTGTCTCATTGATGTCACTGGTTCCTAGTGAAGTGATGGGCTGCATACTCATGGATTTGAAGTGTCTCAGTGATGTCACTGGTTCCTATTGACGTGATAGGCTGCATTTCTATTAATGTGAAATTGTTCTGTGATGTCTCTTGAATTGATCGGCAGGACATTGTTTCAGGCAACAAAATGGCTACATCTGCTGTGTTTTGCTCCACTTTTACTAGAATATATGTTAACAATACATGTAAGGGGGCTGTCTGCCATTATAATAAAGTATTCTTGTAATTGACTCTATCAAGGTTTTCAGACACATCCCCCAGTTGGTCCGTTCATAAGTTCCTCTTTATTATGAACCAGGTTTCCCTATAAAAGAACTCCTCTGTAATCCATACATAATACATCTAATTTTATTGCAAGAGACGAATGTACTAATAAAATACAAATATAACTGAGTATAATTGTTCATTCGGATTGCACAGACTATCCATTACCCAGGGAGGGTTTATTGACTGCGGCTGTTCAGGCTCCCTGAGCTCCTTAACAAAACAGCCACTAAATCTGTAATATAAACCCAACAATGCTCCATGAAATCATCTCCTAGGCCTGTGTGAAAATGAATCACAGGTGAAGTCCAAGATAGTTAAACGAGATTATATTTCAGCCAGTGATGCACTAAATTTATTATAACCATGTCTGGAGCCTTGTGTTATAAGTCTGGATAATGGCTGATAATTATATGCACTGGGGGGGGGGGGGGGATCACAGATTTACTAATGTTACAGTCCCTCTTGGCACACAGAGAGTTAAACATTTATTTTGGGTTTTTTTTTGTTAATTTAAGATTGTCTTATTCATCATAACTTTTGTTAGAAGGGTGTAACTTTTATTAGTAGGGTGCTTTCACGTTAAGACATGTCAGAATCTCTTTAAATTTTTATCTAGCCGCAGTGTTAAAACCATGATTGCCAACTTTGTAGACCTGCCCTCCTAGAGATGCAAAAAGGGTGGGGGGGTCCTACAAAGTCAGAGTGGGCGGAGGAGACCTGCTGCATCAAAAATACTGGCACTGCAGTCTTTTGAGCTGCTGTGACATCACAAGCCCCGCCCCTGCATAGCAACCCGTCAATACAACCGGTGCATATCTGCAGAGCAGGCCTGAAAAAAAGTCTGGTCTGCTAAAAGAAAGGCACTTCCGTCTTACATTACCAGCAGAAGAAGGGTGAGTTAGTATGAGATAGTAAGATTATTTAGTTATTTCATGTACATTAGTCAACTCAGTAAAATACAATATATATACAGTATATGTACCAGACCACCAGTATGTCTTTAGTTTGACGTCTTTTAAAAGCTGTTTGGATGGCAGAATATTACTCTGGCTCAGGATGGAAGGTGCGTTGTATTGCAAGTCTGTAGCTTTTTAAGTTGTTTGTAATTCACACTTTCTTTTTATTTTATGTTTTTTACAATGCTGCCCTGGAAAGTGCAATAACCTAGGTTGTATTAAATAATCAATGGTCAAAAAAAAAACACATAAAACTTCAAACAATTCAGGTTATTGCAACTGTAACAAAGTAGAATGAAGATAGAACACTATGTACTGGAGGAATATGATCACGTTAGTAGGTTATGCAATCAGTCTATACAATCTACAGTACATTTTCCACAGCAACATTTAATGGGATTTAACTTTACTGCAACACCAAAAAATGAAAGTTGTGTTGCATTTCGGCAAGAAACAGCCTAATTGCTTTCTGATTGAGCTCTTTAATTAGTCACTGGTTGGTCTGCCATACATGTATCCAACTTTTTAATATCTCACCTCTTCCACCAGCCTGTTACCCGAGACGTCTCCCACAAGGGGAGGAATATTTAAAAGAGTCTTATAAATGGGTATAAATATAGGTAAACTGCAATCTAACACATTTATGTTAATGGCATGATAATTGAGAAATAATTAGTCTTTAATAATATTGGCTTGAAGTTTTTTTTTTATGCAATTTTCTAAGTGCCTTAAAAATAGCCCGTTTTCCTAATTGCAGTTTTCAATTAAAGCTCTCAGCCGTGATACATACAGACTCTTTAGCATGTAATTATGCAGCCAATTGTAAGAGATGCATTAAGCTTTTTTTTCTTTTTAGATGTCATTACATTTTCAAACCCATTAATCAAATCCCTATAGGGGTGAGTCCATGTCTTTTGGGGTTTGGGAGACTTGATCCAGATGGGATGAGACCACCTTAAAAAGAATACTGTATATGGGGAAGGAGTCATTGTGACGAGGAAAGTTACTGAAAAAAGTACTAATGGCAAAGTAACAAGATGACGCAGCATGACAGCTGAGTATTGGTAGGACTGTAGGAATAATGCACACCCTATTGTAAGTTATCATCTTGGATATCTCAGACCTATAGTTATAGCCTCATGGGTTTATGTGGTCACAGAACTCTTCAGTAAGTTGCTGCATTATCCTAAATTTAGAGTGGCAGTGGCGATAGGAGAAATGTAATGGGAATGTAAGTGAATGGAATGAAATGGTTTTACAATGAAGGCGGTAGGAGTAGTTCGATTTCGACTGCCTATATATTTCATTTGCTTCAGCAGGGCAATGAATATCATACCTTTTGAAAGTTGGCTTCCAGGAGCCTGCCGGTGGAGGTGGGCGTGATGGAGGGCGGGGCTCCAAAATTTGCGTCATTTTGGACCCGCCCCCGTGATGTAATGACGCAACTGCGTAATTTTACAGCAGGGGGCGGGGCCAAACGTCGCGATTCCCGGTGAATCGCGGCATTTTGGACCTACTTCTGCCCACTTCCAATGCGGGAGATTGCCACACTCTCCCGGGAGCATTTCGCAAGAGTCTCACAGACATTCCGGGAGAGTTGGCAAGTATGATCTATCTATCTATCTATCTATCTGTCTATCTGTCTATCTACCTACCCACCTATCTATTTATATATATATATATATATATATATATATATATATATATATTACCAGCAGCTACTCAAAGGACAGTGTCATCAAAACTGTACAGCTTTCTTTTCACTTGCTGCAAGAAAGAGGCTTGTTGTTTATTCACTAAATAGTGCTGTCTACCTGCTTGCTGTGCAAGGCTCTTGTAGAGACACAGTGAACCTCTACACTAGGCCTGGCCATCCTGTGGCTCGCTAAGTGTTGTGAAACTACAAGTCTCAGCATGCCATGCCAACATTTAGCTGGCTATCTACTGGCAAAGCATGCTGGGGCTTGTAGTTTCGCAACACCTGGAGAGCCACGGGTCGGCCAGGACTGCTGTACGCGCAATGACTCCATATCGGTATAGAACAGCAGAATGCAGAAGACAGAAAGAAGAACGCATAATTTTGCTCTTTTATTTTTAAAGTGATCTTTCTTCATTACGATTATAATTCATACTTACCAACTTTTGCAGCCAGCTGTCCTGGAGGGGGCTCCATCTTGGGGGCGTGACCACATGAATCACGTTGTTAGGCCACGCCCCCCTGTCAATCTGTGCATTTCAGCCTATCAGTCGGTGGGGGCGGGCCAGGATGACGTGTTTAGCATCGTACCCACCCGATTCACAATCGAGATGAGCTGGACCCGGGATGTTGTCCTGTTCTCCCAGGAGTCCGGGAGAACTCCCAAAAATTCCGTAGGCAACTATGTTATAATTATTATCATTTCCCCTTTAGAACCTTGACATTCCCAACCACACTTGAAGTGCAGTGGGCTTAGGCAACCAGCGCCTCTTCTGGAACTACAAGTCCCTGTCATACGCTGGCTGATATGGCATGCTGGCACTTGTAGTCCAACACCAGCTAGCGAGCCACCTGTTGCCTAATTATGCGCTGCAATAACCTATTGTAGTAACTTGTAGGATGTTGCCAAGTCTTGCCAGGATTCCCTTTAATGCTCTGCATTTGTCACTGTCAATTAGAGCATGCACCTTGAATGAGATGTGATTATTGTTAACGAGCAGTTCCCCTATTTCAGTAAGGCTGTAAGTCGCATCTCGATACCCTCTTTTTTAAGCTAAGCGTTCATGAACGTTCTGAAACACTGATCCAGCTTTCTGGAATAAATAGTTCTCTCCTCTTGACCTCATTGCCAGTTTGTGCTAGAAGTTCTGGTAATCAGAGATGCTGCGGTTTACTGGAACTACTGTAGATTTTGTTTGTTTATCTGAATCAGTCCGGCCCCTCTATCCAACGCCCCGAGAGAGACAGAGGCTTCTGACAACGTCCCAGGGTAAGAGATCTGATCCTTTTGCGACCTATAATGGAACAGTATTTAATAGATAACATTGTGATTGACACATCTGCTTCACAGCAGTTTCACCTCAGCTGAGGTCTCTCGTTCTGCACGTCACTTACAGTTTTCATGTGGATTAGTTTCCAACTTTTGAAATCTCATTGCCAGTAGCTCCATTTCTGACACCGCGCTGTGTTAAGGTTGCTTAATGCCCGAGACATTTCTTTGACAGACACCGGCCTCTGTTCTATCTGCTTTTTCCATTTCACACCCACTTAGTAAAAATTTGGTTGCTAAACTTTTAAACACTTTTTCACCAAGTTCTGACTTGTTACAAATTAAAGAGCTGCTAAAAATAAAACGCAAGTTCCTTTGTATAGAAATGTTAATACTGACTTTGTCCGACCTAATTAAAGTGTTTCGCTCATGGGAAGACTTTTTCCCCCACATTAGACTTCCTGTCTGAAAGTCGATTGAAGGATTCCGTCAGAGCCATTCAGAAACTAAAATGGGTTCTTGAAGAGATTGTGTAGACATTTGTTTCTATAACTTTGCCAATTTCTGTCATCATATGGGAATTGCGCATATTTGTTTGTATTTATTGGGTCAATCACCCTCCCCTATCAAAGCCAAGGACAGGGCGGGCCCACCATTCTGAATGAAAGAGAGGTCTAGCTACGCTAAATCATCCCCTTCCCCCCTTCCTGACATAAAGTCTAGGGGGTATATTTACTAAACTGCGGCTTTGAAAAACTGGAGATGTTGTCTATAGCAACCAATCAGATTCTAGCTATCATCTATTTAGTACATTCTACAAAATGACAGCTAGAATCTGATTGGTTGCTATAGGCAACATCTCAACTTTTTCAAACCCGCAGTTTAGTAAGTATACCTCTAGGTCTGCCCCTGGGATCTATATGTATATTTGAAATGTAACCGCTAACCTCACCATTTTTCGCAAGACAGACAGAAAATTACATATCCAGATTCGGGCAAGACACAGTACTTTGGTGGATACTTAGTGGATAAGGTTTTGGCCTGGTTGGATTGTGGACAATTTGGTAGCAATTTTATCTTGTTCCAGATTGTTGCGATGTCTGAGAGTATAAGGACTTTACCTATTATTATCAGCTCTCTGTCGATGTAATGTCCACATTCAGAACCCTTTCTATAAACTCCCAAAACCAGATTTTACTTATGCTCTTTACCTACAGATGCCCCTTTTCCTTTACAGCTGAATATGCTCACGGACATAGAAGCCAGCCTTTGAGCAGACCCCAATATTTGGAATGATGTTGTCACTAACCATTTCTATGGATAGCTTATGTGGGGGGGGGGGGGGGGGGGCGTTAAGAGAGCATCCTCCCATCATTTTTAAAAGTTATCTCCTATGCTTACGGGTACTTCCAAGACCAATCTTCAGTGTTTATAAGTTTGGGATGACATATAGTAAATAAATAAACAGACTAATAATAGGCTACTAAATATACTGCATGAGCTAATCAGGAGAACGCTAGAACGACTCATATGGAACGTTGAGTCAAACCCACCCAGCTGCCCTTGCCCCCAGGCAGGTGCAGCAAACAGGGAAGGACATAAGCCCTAGGCAGAACTCTCACAGTTGTATTTAGGTCTTTTTTTCTAGGAAATGGACCACAGGTGTCCTGCTGATTCCCTGTTAGTGAGTGAAAATAGCCAATAATGAGAGGAGATCTCCCCATTGGTCAGTCATGAGAGTCAGAAGAAATGTTTGTCCCTAAACAAGATCCAGAAACCAAGAAGTTTTCAGAATCCTCCTGCTCCCATCTCAGTTTCTTTACTTCAAACATACCAATATAAAGAACTATCAAGTAAAAAGACAATATACAATGCCCTATTATTCTCTTATAAGGAAAAGTCAATTGCTTAAGGCAATTGCTTCAGTTTTCTTGCCCTTGAGCCAGTCCTTATGTTAGCTCTTCTGGATTTAGCCTTAAAAAAGAAGAAGGAGCCTCATGCCAACAGCTGACAAAGAAATGCTGTTATTTATCTGTAATCAGAATAAGAACATTGGGTACTGCTGGGATATATTGACTGGGCCTGAAGAAAACCTGGTTAAGTCTTGCCCTATTTTAACATGATTTTACAGTTAATCTGGAGCCCATCAGCCCCACACCCCAAATCTGGGCCGGCGGAACATTGTAAGCCCGGTAAACATGACAGAAGGGAGCCGTGCTTACCCGGGCGCCTGCCAGCTCCGTTATTGGGTGTAGGGGTTTTGGCACATGTGACGGGTATAGGGGTAATGGCACATGCACAAATTTGGCAGAAGGGGGTGCTGAAAAGCCTGTCACCGGCCCTGCCCCAAACTAAGCACTTCCGGTAACAGTATATATAAAACTGCTAGCATCCTAATACTTTTTGCTACATAGATTGGACAACTAATAGTCACATTTGGTTTTTAATGCAGCCCCCTCTATACCCAGAGCTACTTGCAACAACTGAAGCGGCTCTGTGGCCCGCCTAGGAGAGCTATATGCATGGGAGAATATTATAAGATGACTCTTCATATAGCGCAACTTGCAATTTAGATCTATGGGTCATCTGTGCTCCTAATGATTTCATCAAAATAAAATGAACCATTGAAGAAATTCTTCTTGCACCACGCACACACCCATACACAGCGGTACGCTCGTCAACGGAGCTCTTCCTTGTTTAATGTTGTTTTATTGACTTTCCTATTGTAATGCAAACCTAGTAAACTTTACTGAATTAGGTCCGGAGAGACACACAAAGAGATTGCCCAACACAAATAAATAAATCAGAGAAATGTTAGAGGTTTATTTTTCCCTTACATTGGGGAAATCAGGGCCTACGAAATTGACACCAAGTCCTGCGTAGGTTCTGGAGCTCAGCGTGACTAGGAAACTTCCTTTATCTGAGGTAATTACACGATTGGAGAAAATGGTAAGAGACATAAATGGAATCATATTGCTTTTAATATTTCAGCTGGCCTCCTTCCAAAAAACATAATGCGGATGGCTAAGCATATAATTGTATAAGCAATAAAACAAGAGAGTCATAATCTTTCACTAGGATCCATCCAGAAATATTTTCCAGCACCATGTGGAAATGCTAAATTTACTTAAAATCTTGCATAAATTAAAATAAATTCTCTATTGTATCCTGGTAAGAACAGATGTTTTGAAAATGTGTTGTATAGGATGTCTTACCGACTTCATTGTGTTGTTTACAGTTGGCTTTTGGAGAATAAGTTTGCCTCATTGGCAAAAGCATAGTGATTGGCTATAGAAAAAGCAAAACAACTGTTTAATACATAACAGAGCAGAGCATTTTATTAATACAGTAACGGTAGTTTGATGGGAATCAGCGCATGTTGCTGTTTTAAATTGGTATGCTGATACTGTACTCCAGTCTCTGATTAAAAAAAAAAATAAGTCACACCCTACCCAGCTATGTAAATTGGACCCACATCATTTACACGATACTCAGTGGTCAGCTGATCATGGCTTGCACAATCAGCTGACCACTTGAACAGAAGTGTGCATTAGGTTTCAGCTCATTGGAAAGGTCACGGTCAGTTGAGATTCAATACATGGAAGCAACACAGTTCTTTTGGAATATTATCTAGGCTTGGATACCCAGAGAACAGCTGTATTGGAGTAGAGAACCAGGGGTAAGAAATAAGTAAATGATGGAATCCCAGAAGGGAGAGGTGAGTTTAAACTTTTATCGGAGACCAGCGTTATCCTTGCATTGGACCAGAACCAAAGTCGTTGCTGCTATCTTGAATTCAAGGTGATATAGAGAGGATTGGGCAGCAGAAGCTGATATGTTTTGCGATTTTTTGTAAGCATGTAGAGAGTATATGGAAAACGTGTGAGGAATTCAGTATACCTTTATCCAGAGATAATATTATTATTATCATCACCACACACATAGATACCCTAGTGTTAATTTTGTCAGCAGCCAATTGACCTACCAGTATGTTTTTGGAGTGTGGGACGAAACCAGAGATAAGGCCATGATCAGGAACCAAACTCATGACCCCAGTGCTGTGAGGCAGAAATGCTAACCACTGTGCAGATATGATTTGAGAAAAGGCATAAGTCACGAGAGGAGCTCTGGCTAATATAGATAGATAGATAGATACATAGGCAAACCGAGGGGGGGGGGGTTTACTAGTGCCTGGAAACCCCCCTCCAAGCCTGGGGCGCTGTATAATTGAGGTGGCTGGACCCTGCTCCAGCTTCACACAGCTCTGCTTAAAAAGGGAGAGCAGTGTGCACCTAACAGTAGAGCACACAGCATTGCCCATGTATATTATGGGGACAGGAAGAGTTGGAGAGCAGCCAAGGACTGTCTAAAATTATAGCCACGCCCCCATGCATGATGGTCACTCCCACTGGTGGCATGGTGCGGAAGCCCCCTCTGCAAATCCTGCGTTTGCCCCTTAGATAGATAGATAGATAGATAGATAGATAGTGATGAGGAAGGGTTGGGTCATGGGTCTTTTTATAATCCATCATCAGCCCTGTCTATTAATTAACATTTTATTCTCACAATATTCATGGGCAGCTTTCATTAAAAGCCATCCTATAGCTCAGTTACAAAACCTTATTATAGGTACAGAACTATCTCATTCAGAGCAGTATCAACCACAAAGTGGCCAACATGATGAGGAGGCCCACTGAAGATATGGAACCAGGGATCGGTGCAGAAAAAAATGGAGCTCTATCACTAGCAATAATAGCAGATGATAACTACATTTCCATCTCTCCAGTATAGTAAAGAAGGGGGGGGGGGGGGGGCTATCACTTAAGTTTTGCACTGGCATCTGATTCCGTCACAGTATTGTCTGGTTCTCAAGACCTCGGTAATATGGAACTGATGACCCTAGCCAGAAAACCCCACTGTGACAGATGAGGACATGAGATAAGGGAAAAAAAAGACATTAGTTTAAAAATGCAACTAAATTCAATACAAATTATTTAAAAAAAACATTTTGAAAATAAAAGGTATTTCTACAGAGAGCTCTTTTTTCTATATTGTGAACTTTTCATCAGTTACAAATGTTCGTTTTGTGTAATGGAATCTGGAACATCGGTTATTATAGAGCCATATGATCTTTAGTCTTCTGGCACGCAGTGACCCAGATAGTTTTGTTTTCGATTGACCCCTCTACCTGTATATTTTCTTTAAAGGTTTACCTCTGGCTATGGTGGTAATTGGATGTACACATGCCAAGATGCTTTCCTGATAAACATGCCTTCGGGGGTGTTGCAAAGATCATCAAGTATGAGCTCCACGGGAAATCATTCTCTATGTGGGCTAACCTGATGGATGAATGGAAACTGTATTGTATTGCATTGGAGTGCGGGTTTTATAAACATCATCCATGTTCCAGTACTTCCACAAGTCTGAGATTCAGTGAAACAACATGTAGATACTTTTTTGGACCCACATTACATCTATAATCTATATATAACGTTATACATACTACAATAAATCACTATTGGAATTTTCGAGTCCTGTGAGTGCCATTGCTTCTTGCTTTGTATTTTGAACGGGTCACCCTCTCAGTATGCAAGTCTATATTCACGCTGGGTACTTTTCGTATAGTCCTGCTGATGTCCGTCCCTTTTAGCCTCCATGCAGTAATGGATTATGTTAAGCAAAATGATCACTTTACTCACACATCCCAACATTTAGACGTGCACAATGGAGAAACAAATAAACACCACCCCTGACCCACTCAGAAATGCCCACTATTGTGTAACTCCATCCAGCTGTTTAAGTCTGTGAATCGGGATTGATCCACCAAAATCGGTGCATTGGGAGGTATGATTTACAGACAGGTGCCTTCCATACATTCATAAATACATTTTATCATAATCATCATCATTATTTATATGGCGCCACAGAATCCTCAGCACCGCACAATCAACAGAAAATAAACTGCAAAAAAATACAGAGAAGTAAGGGACAAGATAACAATAGAATCAGTAAAAATCATTACATGAGACTATAGCAGAGGTGTCCAAGTGCAGTCCTAAAGAGTTACCAACAGTTCATGTTTTCAGGATTTCAGGGTTTCTGGTGGGAGCAGAGGCAGATCTAGTGAGCTGTGGACCCCGGTGCAGGGAAGCGTGGAAGAGAAACCGGGGCCCACAGCTCGCGAGTTCCCCGTGCTTTGGGCCCTATAATCTCCATGGGCCCCAGTGCACCACACCTGGTGCACCAATGGTAGTACTGCCACTGGATGGCAGGGTGGGATTATTGCTGACCCAGCCAGATAGATTAACTCACTTGTGCATGATTGCATGAGAAATCCTGAAAAAATGACCTGTTGAGGACTGAACTTGAACACCTCTGGACTATAGAGAAAGTAACTACTTAAGAAGAACCAGAACAAAGGAAACATTACAAAGAGGCTGAGGAGATAAGAGGTAGAGAGGGCCAAACCTGTAAGAGATAACATTAAGCGGATTAGGGTGGTATATGGAGACGATAGAGGTGGAGTGATACGGGCAGATGGAGCGTGAGAAGGGAATTGTCTTAGGATGGGATCAGGTAGGTAAGTGTGAAAAGGTGAGTTTTGAGGTAGCGTTTGACACATGTAATTATATTTAATTTATACAAAATGTAAAGCAATTTTGTTTGGATGAAACTTTAACCTTTAAGGCATCAGAGGGTCATGTACTGATGTAGCTCAAAGGTGCAAATCTACACTAATAATACAGCAACCAAACAGATATTCTCTTTCATTGACAATCTTGTAGTGGACCTATGAAAGCTAATTGGTGGGTTGCTATGGTTTTAGTTAGCGATGAACAACATTTTCAAAACTGTTCCATAAAATATTTGCCTGCGAAGTGTAGTCTATTTTGCTGTTTATGATTTGGGCATAAGTGTTCCCAACCCTACCTCAATCACATCATGCAGCAGAATTCATCATCATCATCATCATTTACTTATATAGCACCACTAATTCTGCGGGGCTGTACAGAGAACTCACTCACATCAGTCCCTGCCCCCAGTCCAAATTCCCTAAAATACACACAGACAGACAGACAGACTAGGGTCAATTTTGTTAGCAGACAATTAACCTACCAGTATGTTTTTGGAGTGTGGGAGGAAACTGGAGCACCCGGAGGAAACCCACGCAAACACAGGGAGAACTTACAAACTCCTCATAGGTAGGGCCATGGTCAGGAATTGAACTCATGACCCCAGTGCTGTAAGGCAGAAGTGCTAACCACGGAGCCACTGTGCTGCCCCAGAATTAATTACCCACCCTTAGCCCAGTTCTGGTGAAGGTGAAGCAGAAGTGGAGCTTCTCTTTAGTTTTCGTGCAGATGTGCTCTTTCAAGCAATGTTATAAAAGCACCTCTCTTCCTCTGCAGACATTTGTTATAGGATCTCAGCCCCTGTCCGTAATAGGTCTCACCGGCCGTGCGTCAAGCAATCAATCTACCAGGGTCTACCGCTGTCAATCACTTGTGCCAGGCTGACCTGCTGGCTAAAGCTGCCTATTCCTGTTTGTATCATGAAGCTTAACATATAATATATACAGTAAGCCAGTTCTTAATGAATGTGGATGTGGAAGGTTTAAGCCCATGGACAATAAACTGAACAGTGGAAGATTTAAGTCTCCACTCTCATGTTTGTTACTCTAATCCTCCTGAGCAAATGAAAAAGGGATGTGGAGAGGGGACAAGGGCAACTGAATAATAAAACACAGCTTGTAGCGATGCCTGAAGCGCTTACTAAACTGGTGTCCCAGCCTCCCAAAATGGACTCAGCAAAACGTATTTCATCTTAACCCTTTCTTCAGAATACAGAATCCTCTTGTGCTACAGGAATGTCTGTAAGAACTTGGACTATCTCCTAGAATCCTCATTCTCACAATACACAATTTATTTATCTATATACATTCACTATCTTGTATGTACCTGCGATATATGGCCATATCACAACAACTGTCTGGGATATTATCCAATCTGAGCAGCAAATTTATAGTGATTATTCTGTAATTCTGTACCTTTTCTTCTGCCTCTTCCCCTTCATTCCCCTTCGCTCATAGTTATCCTCCGTTCCTCCTTCTCTCCTTCTCTCCCTCTCTCCCCCGTGTCTCTCTGTCTGTCTACCCCACCCCTTAGATTGTACGCTCCTTTGAGCAGGGTCATCTCTCCTCCTGTCTTCACCACTTTTAACTCTGCTCTCCAGCTACCAGCCCTCCTCCTCGAGGACCCTCTTCCCTCCCGTCCCCTCTCGCTCCCTCCTCTCCCTCTGGGAGTTTCCCTGTCACCCGTGCCCTCCCTCCTGGGCTCCGTTGTATGTGGACCCTCCCCTCTCCCCTCCCCCTACCCTAGTGTTGAGCTCATTGAGTTACTGTGTTTATTGTTTACTGTACTGTGCTGTCTCACCTCGTATTGTAATTTTGTTACTAGTGGCGCCCTATAAATAAAAATTAATAATAATAAAAATTAATATTAATGTAGTATTAGCCCATTTCTTGTATGTTTACGTTGTGCTGTAGTGAGAACGATGGTGAACAAAATGTTTGCAGCTTATTCATTAACGAATCAACTTAATGAAATCGCGATTTGTCTCAATATTTTTTACTTTTGATTGATTTACAGCATATTTGACAATTTTATAGACCTGCCAGCTGGGAGATGTATAGGAGAGGTCCACAAAGTGAGGGCAGATCGGTGGCATCATAATGGCTTGCGGAAATTGGCATCATGCCTCACCCACCAATGCGCTCCGCCAACAGAACCAAATCATTGTGCATGTGTGGGCAGGCCTCCACTGCTGCATGATGATACATTTTGCATCATGGCACAGCGGTAGGTGTGCCATGCTGGCTCTCATCCCCAACCTCTTTTCCTGCCATCGCCATCATCATCATCATCAACATTTATTTATATAGCGCCAGCAAATTTCGTTGCGCCTTACAATTGGGAGCAAACATTAATAAAACAATACTGGGTAATAAATACAGACAGAGAGGTAAGAGAACCCTGCATCCAGGAGAATTGCAGACAGGGAGGACCACTGGAATTCCGTGCCCATCCTGGACATCCTGGGAGAGTCAGCATGTATGAGTTACAGGTCATACAGAAGGCCAATACACTTAAAATACAAGATGATTTAAAAAGGCATTTTAAAATGCCCACAAATATATATGTAAAGGGTGCCATACTTATGATATTTCTCTTTGTATTTACATTGGCTATGTTGTTGAGTACATACTATTCTCTCTCATCAGCCATATCAGAAGTTAAGGGTAATTTACAAATGTGCACAGATTTTTTTTATTGGTCCAAAATAGCGTTTTGGATCACCTAGCGCATTCATGGGTGTACGCCCACAACCTGGTTCTAGAAAGGAACCAGAAAATCAATCTGCATCTACTTTGTGGGACTACAGGTCCTGAATGGAAATGCGCTCGGTGAGAATGAAAAAAATCACATCAAAGTCCTGTCAACTTTCACTTTAATTCCACTCATTTCAACGTATGCTTTTCTCCTAAAATAACGCTTGTTTTAGCCTCATCTATGCCTGAAGTCAATGAGGAGTGTGAGGGGACATCCATGCTGTCTTTTTACACGTGTCACTTCTGTGTGTTTTAAATATTTTTATTAAATTGGTCAAAATACAGCTAAAAATGTAAAACTGAAAGTAGAAGTTGTAAAAGATCCCATTCAAAATAAAGGATGGTTTCAGTTAGCGTCATCTTCTAAGTACCCGTATATTCAAAGTCCCTTTGTGGGCAGGAAACTGAGGTGCAGTCCCAAGTAAATAGGGAATGCCCTCTAAATGTGTCCCGTATTTGCCTGTGGGTACATAATTAGGTGTATTCATGACCATAGCAGAAAGAATGCTCCGAACCCCCCACCATCTTCCTTTCAGAGAATGTGAAATCTTGCACCCCCCCCCCCCCCCCCCCATAGGCGCTTGGCCTGCAAATCCACAGGCTTCATCATGAATGCCATCAGAGACCTTGACTGTGATTCTAAACATCCATTTATTTTAAAGACATATGGATCCTAGCAAAACAAATTCACAACAATTTCAGTTCAGTTTTGCTTCAAATCAATATTTATTTGTAGAATAAAAAAGTTGAATTGAACATAATTGATTTGCAAGTTCAATTTTATTTTGTTTTAACTATATTTGATTAAGTTGCTATAAAGGCATTTAAAATACATTTTTGTGGACACTTAAGGAAAGTAGACATTATATACCCTCATTTATTAACAGATAACTACAAGCTGTGGTCACTGTAGCCCATATATCCTGCACGCCAATTATAATGATTTAAAAGTACTCCGTTTTTTTTACTGTGATGAGAGTGGAAGAGAAAGTTTTTAGACAATGGGGTTGTGCTAATTACTGCCCAGTGTCAACTTCCTTGTTTTCACCTATAGATACTGTAAACGCCTTATTGTAAGGAAGCCACTGGAAACAAAATGTTTAATAAACAAATGAATTTTTTCCTAAATTGCACAAAACTGTCGAGAACAGCTTGTCAAAGAGTAACCACTTGCTCTCCTATGTGGCACAGTACACCCAGGGCAGAGGGGTTTGATTGGAACTTCAAATTTATAAACGTCAACTCTCTGACCAATCTCTATTGGCCTAAAATACAAAATTCAACATAAGTTTGTGCCTGATAGGAACAAATGAATCCAAAAAGCTTCAATACGATTTTCCTGTGGATCAACACTATGTTATGTACTAGCAAAGCCATTGTAAGTTTATGTGATATTCTGTTACACTGACCCTAAGCTTTTATTTTTATTTTCCTTTTGTATTTGTCTTCTATTAATATTAAAGGATACATTTATTCTTGTTATAGGACTTTACATAGTTTCTGTGACAGTATTAGCAAGTGTACATAGGGAGCTCACAGTACAGATGCCGTTGTCTGTTCTCTCTTCCCCATAATTACTTTCTCTCCCCCCAGAGCTCTGTGGACATTTGATAAGTAGGAGACACAACCCACTGAGCTTGCTCATAGCCTGCACAGAGAGAGGATTTAATACACCGTCCTGCATATATATTGACACTGCTAGGCATAATTAATTAAGGGATATTTTTGACATTTGAACCCCTTTAAAGGCAAAATAAATTTATATATTATTTTTTAAACATCTACTCTAGCTGCATGGAAGTGTGTTAATATTGGTCATGTCTGTTTGCCTTCTTCTGTATATTTAGGACACCATTATTATTTATATTAAATGTGTTTCTAGAAAGCAGCGAGACCAAGGGAGCGAGACTTGGCTCAGCAGTCTATTAAGAACATTTTAAAGGAAAAAAAAATGCAAGTGGCCCAGTGACCCAGCCCAAGGTAGCCCACAATGGGGAAGATGCCCTCCTGTACCCCAGCACAGCCAGCCCCCCCGTTCTGATACCAGGCAATAAGTTTGTGAAATATTGGTTCCTTGGCATACATGGGGTCAAGGGTGAGCGTCTGCGCAATTTAGACCTAGGGGTAAATTTATCAAGCTGCGGGTTTGAAAAAGTGGAGATGGTGCCGATAGCAACCAATCAGATTCTAGCTGTCATTTTGTACAATGTACTAAGTAAGTGACAACTAGATTCTGATTGGGTGCTATATAGGCAACATCTCCACTTTTTCAAACCTGCAGCTTGATAAATTTACCCCTTAGACTGAGTGATACTTGAACATTTCCACATATCTACTGAGATATACAGTACCTACAATCCCTGGCAGTCAAAGTGAAACCTTTTAGCCCCAAATGTTGTAATAGCTTGCACCTTATATATACTTACATGTTTTGTGCCATAAGGGGGGGTGTTTCAACAGTGTTTTTATAGCAAATATTAAATTAATTTTTTACCTTTATTGACTTTTTCTTTCTATTTGTGCATGCATTCCTACAATCCTTAAGTAGGTTCTATTTCCTCTCTGTGCTTTACAGCCATGTACTTCCTGTGAGCACACAGGGTTATTTATTTCCATCATCCTGGCATGTGACTCGACGCGGCTTTATATTGTTTCAATCGCAGCGAGCACAACAGTGGTATGTTGTATCTCGGGGTAAGGAAAATAAACTACTAGGTCTCAGCATCCAATACTTCTGTTTTGTTCCTAAAACAAAACAGAAAAAGACAGAAGGTGACTGAATGTGTGTATGTGGACCAGAGGCCCTTGTTTAATATTTATATAGCAGAATCCACTCAGTAAATAGAGGAGCACATGAGGTATGGTTTGGCTTAGTGCAGTTTTCCCAGTCTGAGTAAAGATGAACATCCAATATCTATCATATGCAGATATGTTTATCTCTGTGACTCATAAGCAAACAATTTCTAATCCTTCCATGATCCTATAAACTTCCTTCCTTAGTCTACCATCTGGAAATCACTTCAGTGGCTCCGTTTTCAGTCCGCTAAACAGTCCCTGAAATAATGTGGCGGTTTCACTTATAATTTTCACAGTCCTGAGGTAATTTTTTTTTCTCAGTAGCTTCCAATGCTTTAGATTTGGCGATAGTTGTTACTATCACACGTATTATAATATTAATTTATTTTTCTCTTGGTACCCTGCATGGGAAGATTGCTAATTATGTTTTATTAATCAAAGCTGCATAATTACTACACACGTCAGAAACCAAACAAAAGCAGCATGGGGCCTTCCTTCCTAGCGCAGGAATTACCTCATGCCGCAGGGTGAAGGTGAGTTTAGCGTTAAGAAACATTTTCTCAGTGTGGGTTCCTTAGCTCCATCCAACATATTGAGGATTCCATTTGGAACCTTGACGTGAGTGGCTTGTATGATAGTGTGATGTATTGAGCGGAAGCTAGGTTAACGCTTTACAATCGTTTTTGCTTTCAACTTGTGTGGGTCCGAGGTTGAAATCACAGGAATCCATATTGGCTTAAAATGATGGTACCCTCAAGTTACAGATTCAGTGGTGAGTCAGTGGTCATAAATGACAGAAACTTAGAGCTTGGAGTTGAGCTCTCCTTGGGAAAATACATGTGAACAGGACAGAGACCATACACCAGATACCTTCTCCCATACAATTACTCTCTATTGACCATATCTGTTATAGGTGCCATAAACGCTGCAATATGACTGGCCAACCAGGTCAATTTAGACATAAGTGGGCACAAATCACACCATGTATGGGCCCAGAAAGTTTTCCGATCCCAATCAACATCTACAGGGGATCACTCAGACATCAACCCGGGATAGCTAGTAAATCTGGCCAGGTGATGACAGCATTTGTCTGTGTATGCGGTCATCGTCTAATGAAGTTACCTTGACCTTTATAATCTGACCGTTCAATTCTAACTGCCAGATATATGCTGAAATCGGATTGCCCTGTGTAAGAATCCTTAACATTCCGGAATGGCCCAACAGGGAAGGTTTGCTGTCTACAAAGGAACATTCTCACCAATGAGAAACAGTGCCACATGCTAAGCCACCGTGACTTAGTGGCATCATAGTACACCTGTCACTTATGCAGAATGTTGGCAGCCATTTTGGGAATGTATCCCATCAATTCACACGGTGCCAGTGACAGCACTGAAGGGTTTAGTTTTATTATTTGTGCCGCAGTGATGTCACTGGTTCCCAGAGAATTGATTGGCTGCCTCCCCATGCTATATTGATTCAGCCCACGCACTCTATATGTGACAGCCATTCACACCTCTGACTGAAAACAGAAGCCCTATCTGCTACCATAATGTGTACAGATTTCTAGTTGAGGTCCCTGTGGTGGGTTACTTAGCAACCGTGTTATAAAAAAAAGATGGTCAAAAATTGTTTATTTTTTTATTTCAATAATCTCACACAACAAAAGGGAGTAAGAACGCCCTCACTTCTCCCAACGTCTTCATCTGGCTGATGCAGTCGCCTGCTCCTCTGCAAATGTCGCTAACTCACTCCACACACACATGTGCTTTGCCGTAAATCCTGGTGCACCTGCTTAAATCCAGGTCCACGGCGGGATCAAACCGATTTCACACTGTACCTTGTCCATTTTTGCGTTTCACCAACGACCTCCACTTCGTTGATTGTATGAAGCCTTGCCTTTCATAGTTACTTCATCGGAATTTTTATTTCATGTAAAGAAGTTTTAATTTTCTTTGTATGCTGAAATATATAAACATTGCATGTTTCTCTTTTTCATTAAGTAACACATCTACTGCATATAATAAGCAAAATCCCTCAGTGAATATAGTATAACATGGTCTGATAATACTTATCGGTTGGGAAAGTACGAAAACTCATGTGGTTTGTTAGTTGTTTACCATTTTATCGCTATCTAGTAGAAGCAATCTGCAATAGCATTGCAGGAGTTATGCCGATTAGAGGTGGTCAACAGTTTTTCGCCTAATTATAGAGATATTTTCAGAAGATAGAGATCATGGATCAACAGGAAATCGCTGATAGTTAATATCAATCTGTGTAGTAAAGGTGTGTAGTTCTGGGGGTTAATTGGACTGGGATAACTGAGGATAATCTAACTTTCAGGATGTCCTAACTAAGCTATGCTGTGACGCAAAACAGGATAAGTGTAGCTGTAATCCTGCTTCATTCTCATCTTTAAAGAACCAGTGACAACTTACGTAATTAGTTAAAGAGATATTGTTTGCTTTGGTAAATTGCTCAGTGTTTTTATATTACAAATGAACTGCTTTTGACAAAACATACTATGCATAGATACATTGTCAACTATAATTAAAGTGAGCCTCTCATCTGCATACCGTGAAGGCAGCCATTTTGTGGGATGGACCAATATTAAGCCTAGTAATGAGTTCTATCTCCATTAATTCATGCCTCAATAATGTCATAAGTCTCTAGGGTATTGATGGGGCCCATTCTCATGAATATCAGTACAGCATTCAAAATGGCTGCCTTTGCTGTGTGTAGGCAAGGGTACGCTTTAAGGGTTTGTGGCATTTTTTTTTCTTTTTCTGTATAATCAGTGTACATTATGTCTCCACTTAAGCATGAAGACTATCTGTTTAGGGACCCCAGTGTCTGGTGTTGTACTCCATCTACCACTTTCCCGCTGAGATTTGGGACGTCACGATGGTTGTCTGATTCAAGGTGAATCGGAACACCGTCTGTGAGAATTTATCTGTATTTTTGTCTGCAGCGGGAGCCACGGGATCTGGTCACTGGAGTCCAGATGTCATCAGAAGTTGCAGACGGGAGAAGCGCAAGATTCAAGAAGGGACGGGTAAGTGGGCACCGGGTGCCCAAATAAACAACGTTGGGTGGAAAAATAAGGATAATTTGGAGTCTGAGCAGTTGTTGGGGCAATTATGTGAGGGACTCACAGCCCCCAGGGCCATGGACGGTTAGAATGTGCTTTCATGACAACTTGTGAGGAAGATGAAGACTATCATGTATTTTGAGGTAGTTTTGGGCTAAAGCTGGAAACCATTGTACGATTTGCATCTTTTCCCATCAGGCACTGCAGCTATTTTCAGACTTCTGACATCACAACATAACTGACTGACTTACTGCACAATTGGTAACTAGATATGATTTGATCAATCACACATTTTTATCCTTTACAAATAGTTTATCATAAATGGCAGGACCGGAGGAAATTGAACAACTGACAAGTGAAAATTAAAATCAGTACTTCATTACATTAATATTAACATAATTCACATTAAAACATTGTTACTGTTTTAGTTAATTTAATGTCTTATTAAGCTTCAGTTTTTCAGCTGTGGAAGTTAACGGGTCTAACCCTGAAAAACTAACACCTATATATATATATATATATATCAGTAATCGCCTTCCCGTTATCATTAAACTAGAGACATTTAAGAAACAAAATAAAAACCAAATCTAATGGCAATGTTTACTGATGCACAGAATTGGCTTAAATTTTGATTATGTGAAAAATCAATCTTTAATGTTCCTGTAAATTACATATAATCCACAAACATGTCACACTAATATTGGATACATACATACACATATATATATATATATATATATATATATATATATATATATATATATATATACATAGATATATATATATATATATATATATACACAAAGAAAAGTAGTGCATTAATTTAGCGCAATCAAACATCAAAGAGCAAAAAGATCAAGGAGGGCCTCTGTTACAACAAATTGTATAATAGGGAACGATCAGAAACCATCAAGCCATGTAATTAGGAACTAACAGTCCCCAAAGGCAATAAATATCTGTCGGTTTGGACCTGACTGTCAATAACATTAATATAGCTTTTATATATATATATATATTTTTTTATATATATATATATATATGTATATATATATGTATATATATATATATATATATATATATATATATATATATATATATATATAGTTTCTCGCTATTTATTAGAATTTATTATTGATTAAAGTAGCTCTTGAAGTGGAACTTTACACAGGCTCTTGACCTTTGGCAGTCTATTGGCTTTGGAAAACAAAGAATAAGCACCATTTTTAAAACATAACATTTGCTTCATTCCCCATTTGTATGTGGAATTTCACATATTTACTCTGTGCAGAATTTTATTGTTTTGTTCCACCCAGAATTCCCCCTATAATTTTGTTTCACACAGAATTGAACCTATCATTTTGCTCCGCCGTGAATTCCCTCTATCAGTTTAGTTCCCCCTATAATTTTGATCTGCCCCGAATTCCCTCTATCAGTTTAGATCCCCCTATAATTTTGCTCCACCCTGAATTCCCTCTATCAGTTTAGTTCCCCCTATAATTTTGATCTGCCCCGAATTCCCTCTATCTGTTTAGTTCCCCCTATAATTTTGATCCCCCCCGAATTCCCTCTATCAGTTTAGTTCCCCCTATAATTTTGATCTGCCCGAATTCCCTCTATCAGTTTAGTTCCCCCTATAATTTTGATCTGCCCCGAATTCCCTCTATCAGTTTAGTTTCCCCTATAATTTTGATCCGCCCCGAATTCCCTCTATCAGTTTAGTTCCCCCTATAATTTTGCTCCGTCCTGAATTCCCTCTATCAGTTTAGTTCCCCCTATAATTTTGCTCCGCCCTGAATTCCCTCTATCAATTTAGAACCCCACCCGGAATTCCATCTATAATTTTAGTTCTGCCCGGAATTCCCATCATTTCTGTTATTACAGACACAACGCGGAGCAGAATGTATTGACACCATCATCAATCCAGCTCTAATTATAGACACTAAATTCTGCAAAATGCAAATTTGCAAATACAGTATGGAATAGCCAAGCAAAAGAGGATCTCGAAGATTCTATTACTATCACTTTAGTTGTTACGTACTCTCCAAAAATAGTATTGTTAAAGTTGGGTATTGTAGTGCACCAGAATCCACCAACACTGTAATATTATCATTATGACTGTTATCAAAGTACACATAAAATAAAATGGATGCTGATATATGTGTCATATGGAGGGCTTTGACCCGGCTTTGTCTGGGCAGACATATTTATCAAATAAACTCTCTGATATAACACGCGCAGCATTCCCCAGGCTAGAGGAAACAGAAATTGAGTATATAAGTAACAGCTCCATCTAGTGTCTAACATGGAACTTACTATCAAAGGTATAGTGAAAATTAATAAGTGAGGAAATATTATAATCACTCAACTCATTATCGGTCATACCCATAAATCCAGGTAGCCAGTAGAACGTGTTCTGAACTGACCACAACTGAAAGATTCAAAACACTCTCAGAACCAGACGTGTAAGAAAAAAAAAGTCAAAAACTGTTTTATGTTTTTCTTTCCCATACATTTTCATTACCTTTATTCCCACATAATAAACCAGTAATATTAGGTCACAGTGGGTTAAAATAAACAAAATATTTTAAAAGACTTTTTTAAAAAAAATAACAATGTATTATTCACATTTGTATTCTATACAGGTAGCCCCGCTCACTGACCAAGTCATAAGGGATTTAAACCTCACAGACAGGAATTGTGGGTAGACATGTAGAAATAATTCCCCATTCCTATGGTGTATATCACAGATACAGCCAGATTTGAATATATCTAATTGCAGACCTCTGAAAGGTATTGTTATATAATCCAAAACACACAGTATGCTGACTGACAATTCAGCTTTTTTTTCTTATAGGAGCATGATAAGCCGAGGACTCTGGGAAATGTTTCAGAGTATGTCTGACATGACGACAAATCTGCTTGACAGTTGACATCAAGTGCTATTGACATAACTTGGCGCATTTCCCTTCCCTAATCTGCACAGGAGGTGAACTGTAATGGCACATGACAGCCCCCTGTTGCACATCTTTTCCTTTGTGTAAGATATATATTGAAAAATTCTTAGGCCAACTGCAGGTTTTGGTTTTTTTTGTTCCTGAGAAAACTCATTTTACGTTTATCTTTTTTTTTTTTTTTTTTTTTTCCCTTCAAGAAACGCTATCATTTGCACTGGAAGTATTCCCCATCGGAAGAGCAATTCAATTAAGTAAAGTACAGAAAGGGCTGATAGCAGCGAAAGTCATTGGCTGCTGTCTGGATGTATGCAGGAATTTATACAGCTGCAACAATGCGTGCACAGCTTTACTAAACAGACAATATCCAAAGTCACAGTGCTATAAATCCTGTAGATATAAAACAGCGTTCAGGGTAATGCAGACAACAATGCAATACATAACTGGCTTCTCAATTTCGGAGCCAGCGTAGCAACTATTATTTAATGTCAAAGGCTGCATATACTTAACTAAATATGACCCCCCCCCATGCTCTCTTTCACTGTTTTGTAGCAGGTTGATGTGGTGTATGTGGTTCTTATGTTACTATGAGTATCCAGCGGAAGGGATACGACGGATCTTTTTTTTTTGTGCTATGTATATTGGCGTATGAATCTATCATTCTGTGTAGTGTGATTTGAAAAGTATAAAAGTAAAGAAGTGCACATAAACCACAGTGTCATCGTTAATAAAGAGTATATTAAATTACAAGTCGCAGGCGTGAGGGGTGGGGGCATTCCGACGTGTAATATGACTGCAACTTCCTCAGCACTCCCGTCCCATTCATCATTGGCCAGAGGCCACTTGGCTTCACGGTGTGGATGTAGACCATACTGTCTGATGTAGTGGGATTCAGGAGATGGCCAGGTCGACAGCTAAAGGATATTCACAGAACCAGTTTATTTGAACCACTAGTTTGAATTAAATTTTTCTGATTCAGTTGTATAAGAAATCCCTAATATATTAAAACTAGCAATCTGAGAACTCTAGAGCTATATACATTACGTGTTATTTACTTTTAAATCCTCCCTGATCTCTTCTGACAGCTCCTCCATAATGCCAGTGGCATTATATGTAAATGACCAGTAGGGGGCAGGATTACCTGGCATTATAGTAGTTTCAAAATGGCTTCTAACATGACTGTTTTCCTCACTTGCTCCATTTCTTTGGGTTAAATATATTAACTGCCATAATAATAGTTTCTGTGTGTTGTGGATGTTGCCGTACTTGCTGTTTTGTCTTCTTATTATGTACTCTCAAGGTTTCAAAGGTCTTTCACAGAACAGTGCATTTAAATTAAGCTCTCGATGCATATACGGTCCATTAAGAAAGACAAAACATAAAATGGCAGCTCCCAGTGAACAAATGTTTGCCCATTTCGAGGTTTTTAAGTCAATAAGGATTACTAATTTAGCTCTTCCAAAGGCATTTATATGTTATTGGTTTTGGTTTTAACATTGCCTTCATTTTTTCGAATTTGGCTGCAAATCTGGTTTCCTGGGAGGGTCCTTCATAAAATTGATTCACGGTGATTTAGATCATTTGTATAATTACCAAGTACCTAACTATACACACCTTCAGTCCTTAAACCATTGTGCCTTTAGATATCTGTGGACTGTGACTGTACAGAAGGAGATTGATGGAACGGAGCCGTGTGTCAGAGTGTGTACATATAGGCAACCCACAAGCAAATGGGCAATCAGGGCAGTGAGACCTGGTATTTCTTTGAAAAGCGCCCGTTATCTTCTCCAAGATTGATTTACCGAGAGCCTATAACCTAGTTAGGATCAAGGATGGTGATAAATTGAAAACAACATTGAATGAGCACATGGGCGTTATGAGTATTTTGTGATGCCATTTGACTTTTGTAATGCTTTAATGGTTTTTCAGGACCTTATAAATAAAATCTGCAAGGATTGTCTAAGCAGATTTGTGGATGGTCTATTTAGATGACTTTCTAATATTTTCACCCTCCCTTTCTGAACATCGTAGTCATGGTTAATTGGTCCTACAAAGGCTAAGAGAAAACAATTGTAAGCCAAGCTGGAGGAGTGTGACTTTGGATACCCTAAAATCTCATTCTTGGATTAGATAATTTTTCACTAGGGTTTCCCTATGGATACTGGGAAAGGTCAGGCCATTTTGAAATGGGCACTTCCCAGCAATCTCAAATCATTCTTCTAGGCCTCCTCCAAGAGTGTTCAAAGGGCATCCAGAATACATGGTTGAGAAAATTCTGTAATCCAGATGAGTTCAGAAGTGACAGACACAGACGCCCACCACAGCAATCCATGGCTGTCTCTGCAGCTGCTGAGTTGCTTAGATTTCCCGGTCTGTTGCCAAAATCCGGCCTTTTACCAGCCTGCCCTGACCTCTGTCTGGATACTGACCTTGCTGTTAGCTGCCTGCCATGACCTCTATTTGTATACTGTCCTTGCTGTTAACCACCTGCCCTGACCTCTGGATACTGACCTTGTTGTTACCTACCTGCCCTGACCTCTATTTGGATACTGTCTTTGCTGTTAGCCGCCTGCCCTGATCTCTGTCTGGATACTGTCCTTGCTGTTAGTCACCTGCCCTGACCTCTGTCTGAATACTGAACTTGTTGTTAGCTGTCTGCCCTGACATCTGTCTGGATACTGACCTTGCTGTTAGCCGCCTGCCCTGACCTCTGTCTGGATACTGACCTTGCTGTTACCTGCCTGCCCTGACCTCTGTTTGGATACTGACCTTGCTGTTAGCTGCCTGCCCTGACCGTTATTTGGATACTGTCCTTGCTGTTAGCCACCTGCCCTGACCTCTATCTGGATACTGACTTTGCTGCTACCTGCCTGCCCTGACCTCTGTTTGGATACTGTCCTTGCTGTTAGCTTCCTGTTCTGTCCTCTGTCCAGTTATTGTACCCTGTTGTGTACCCTGGCTGATTCTAGTTTATGATGTTTGGCATCACAGAGTGATGCAATACATTACACAGAATTTATGTATTTGACACATGAAATAAATGATAGTAGGAAATAGGAATAGGATGAAATGAGTTGACCAGCATTTGAGGAAAAAAGAGAGGTGAAATTAAGGTTGAGGGAGAGCCTTGTGTGGTAGTCAGTACAGTGTGATGATAGTTTTACTGTTCCGGAAGAGGAGAATAGAAATCTGAACACCCCGTCTCCCTAATTGCTCTGGCATCCCTCATAATGTCAGAGTAGATGCATTAAGAAAGGGACGGGCTGCAGAAATCTTTATAGACAGGCATAATGTAACCACATTAGTTTTAGTTGATGACCTTCAGTGTATGGCAGTAGTGTTTTTTATGACAGTGTCAGTAAGTGAGTGCTAAAGCCAACAAAATAGTATCATGTAATTAAAGGGAAGTCAAAATTTAGTAAAAATGAAGTTTCATGGCATTTTAATTCTACTTCTACAAATTTAGACAAAAGTATATGTATATAAAAGTAATTTCTTTTTCTGTTTGTGTAATATTTTTAAAATAATAGAACAGTGTTGGATTAACTTGCCACATGTTGAATGTAAAAATCATTATTGATTCAATGCAGGAATAATATACCTGGGTACGTTCACAGACAACGGAAACCTCACAGACACTGCACGTGAATAAGTTATCCGGCATAAATTTTTCCACAAAAAACTGTGGTCGTATAAGCTTTCACTGAGTTAAAATCATAACATCATAAACCGATTGTGAAAGATTTGCTTTGAGGTATTAGCAAAAAATGTTCCTGTAAGTTCTTGCCTGTCCTCTTTTTCTGCTAGAAAAAGACTGTCCAATGTGCTTTTTTATCTTCTCACTGTAGAATGATCTTTCAGTCTCTGAACACTGACCAGTTCAATACATCAGCTATGATGACTTTTCATCCCATGATCCTTTAGGGCATTAGCATCTCCAGCTTTTTTTTTAGTCAATGAAAAATTGATCAAAAACAGATCTATGTAAGAGAAAAATCCGTTATTTTTAGACCCAAACGTTGGCATCTTGATGAATCGTTGAAGAGAATGTCTTTGCTGAATTTGAGAAACATTAAGCCATGCGGGGGAGGGGGTTTGTCCTTGAAGTCTAGCGATAGTCTCTGAATAGAGGAAACTTCCAAGGAGAAAGAAAAATAACCATTTTATGGTGCTTTTGACTATGGACAGAGCACCTTGTTGTTTTCCATTGACTCTTCTACCTAGTTCTGAAGTGGGCAGTATTGAACAATCTGTAGCCAATCAGATCATCAGAATCTTGAGGGTGCTGATCTTTTTGAGGCAGTGACCTATCTATTCAAGTGACTATGTTTGGTGTCATCCTGGGGGGGGAGGTGATTGGAGGCAAACAGGAAGTCACAGACTGAGAGTTAGATGATGGAAGGAGCAGGGTCCCCAACAGCACAGTGTATTAATTTTGTGGTGTCAAAATTACTTTCAACATTTTGAGGTTAGCAGTTAACAAAAACAAGGCCTGGCCAGTTATTTTTTTACCTCTACTAAGCTGCTTTTACATCCTACAATAACCATGCCATTTGAAAGAATATTACCAATATCTTTTCTGTCAGTCAGGAAAGGTTCTGCTGGTGCCTACAAGTCTTCGTCAGAATAATTAAGTGCTTTCCAACACACGGCCAGAAATAGAAATATAAAAAATTAATTCATCCAATTGATATGGAATGCTTGTCGATATATCCAAGGCTTGCATTGTTATTAAATCATTGTTAATGGAAAAGTCATAAAATTGTAGAATGGGAATTTAATATGAAATGACACCATCTACATGGAACATATTCAATCAGAATTTCCAGAATTTATTTTCTGATAATTCTTATCCCTCAGAAATTATTGGAGTCATTTGTCTTTTTTTTTTTTTTTTTGTTTTTGTATTTATTTTTTAAACTTTACCCATATATGAAACCATACAAGCTTATTTTATTTCTTATTTAATACGACAACATAAAAACTAAGTGGAAACCTGTCCATCTGTGCCCTTAGCATCTGGCAAAATTCAGTTTGCTCTTTGCACAGACATATTAAATCCTGATTATCTACTGTGGAAAATACTTTTACCGTAAAAAATCCTTCCCGGTTTTAATGAACAAGCTACTTTTCATTTGGCTACAAACAGTGTCCTCTGTGACTTTGTGAAATATACCTACTGAACCAGTAAAGGCCATTGTATCGGTATGAGATATAAATAAACCTATATCCAACCAGCATGTACTTCCAGCCCTGATGTAAAGTATTCCATACTTTTAATTTTAATATGTCCTTTTCATAAGAAAGTTAGCAAAAGAGCCATTTTTAGGTGATTCTGCATTGTATTGACAATACTTGTTGATTGGTTTTTATAAATGAGGATTTACCCAACGCAATGCAAAGTAATGTTTTAATTTCTGTGTAAGTATGTGTGGATCAATAAGGGCTAGATTGACTAAGCTGCAGGTTTGAAAAAGTGGGGATGTTGCCTATAGCAACCAATCAGATTCTAGCTGTCATTTTGTAAAAAGTACTAAATAAATGAAAGCTAGAATCTGATTGGTTGCTATAGGCAACATCCCCACTTTTTCAAACCCACAGCTTAGTAATTATAGCCCTAGAAATATTCTAGCTAAGGCTTAGGGTGGGCTAGTTCTTATCACCCTTCATAATACTATATTTCTCTGTTTCAAAAAAACATAACCTTTGAAATGACTAAAGCCATTAGCAGTGCCATTATGTCTGTTGACTCTATATCGGTATATAACCCCTGTCTTTACACAAACATGTGACTGACAGGCTATAATTTATTTGGAAAGAAAGTCCCAAGGTCAAACATGGTCAGCCTTGTCCAGCTCTTGAAAAATATCATTGTATTTTATATATTACTGATTATGCCCTGTCACTAAAAATGACTCTGTGTTATAACATACAATTAGGCTAACACAATTGGGTATCCGCATTTTGCATAAACTTGACGTTATTTTTCCCAGATATTAATGTCTGAACCGTCACATAACCATCATTTAAATATCATCATGCATTTCAAAGCAATTTATGGCAAATGCGTTATTTGAGCCACTGCTAAGTGCAGCATAATTGGTTAGTGATACAGACTATGTGATGAGTTATTATGTAGAGTATGTGCCAAGTAGCTGATTGTCTGCAACAGGATGAGGTAACCCGTGACTTTCCAGCTTTTGCGATTGGCAAGGCATGCTGAGATATGTAGTTCCACAAAAGCTGGACAGCCAAGCTTGCTGACCACTGCTCTATATATATATATATATATATATATATATATATATATACAATGCTGCTAGAGCAGACAAAAATATAATTTTTTTTTACGGAGATAAAAGGTGTCTGTTTACATATATATTGAAAAGGCTGATTTATTCCCACCATAAAACTAAATTAATGGCCAATTTATCAAGGATTTTAAAATCATTTTGTTTATTGCTAGTAGTTCCTGAATTTATATTGTAGTATAATGATCCTGAGACAAAGGGGTAACCGTATTAAGCTGCGAGTTTCCAGGCGGGTTTGAAAAGTGAGGTGTTGCCTATAGCAACCAATCAGATTCTAGTTGTCATTTATTTAATACATTCTACAAAATGATAGCTAGAATCTGACTGGTTGCTATAGGCAACATCACTTTTCAAACCCGCCAAAAACTCGCAGCTTGATAAATTTACAACAAAGAGTTTACTGTACGTGTTATATAAAAGGGCTTGTTCCAAAGAACTGACAATCTAGAGTTAAAATAATCAGAACTGGTACCAATCATTGTACCAATCTTTTGGTACAATGAGCCTCTGAGCCAAAGTGTTTTCAATCTAGTGGTATAATGAGAGACTTTGATCCATGGGGATTACAGAAACTTACATTTTAATGAATATCTTGCCACAAAGAACTTGACCTCTATCTGTATAATCAGTGTCCCTTCCCCTAGAATCTTACAATCTAGAACACAGATGGGCGACCCACGGGCCGTGGGGCGTGTGATGCCCCCAATGCCATCTTTTTTGTAACCCAAAGAAAGCGGTACTGATATAGAGGGATCTGGGGTGTCAGAAATGACAGAAATACTTTGTGCAGGGTGCCAGATCCCCCTTGTGGTAACCCCTTAATATATTGGGAGAAGCGAAAACACCCGCATTTGGCGGAAGGTGGGTTACCTCCCATTCATAAATAGGCCGTATAGTGAGAGATCCTGTGATAAGGAAAATATAGTGATATAAGTAAAGACTGAGATTCTGCTAGGACCCCGTGACTGGGTGTTTCTATAATGAGCTCTCCCAAAGACGGCGGTACTGTGATTGGAGATTCACAGAAATATATATACGTCATGCAGTTAGCAAGAAAGCTAATACTTTATATCCATCCTTTACATAGGAAGTATGTTTCACCATGGTGTAGTTCCACTTTAAAGTCATTGAACCATAAATTACATTATTATCTTCATGGATATAGGTGGTGTCTGGCGAGAATGAGTCAAGAGAACGTTGCTGTTTTCTTGTGCACACCAGAGCGTAGCGGAAAATATCATGTGTGCAAGTAAGAGAGCAGCCACCTCCCCATTCATCTGGGCTTACAGCTAGGAACTGCTGCCTAAACACTTATAGTTATCTGCACTCTATCTCCAAATACCAGCTGGAGATTTATAGTGTGCAGAATAAAGATCACGTTAGGAATTGCAGACTGGACATTAAATTCAGTGTTGTTGCAGGTAATCGACCATCATCATCATCATCATCATCATTTATTTACCATGATGAACTGTTGCATGTAGTCCTCTGTGTGCTCCTTATTCATTAAGGCACGCAAATCTAAAATGTTGTGCGTCTTTTGTTTTCATTAACGCATGTAATTTGGGCATATGCACATAATTCATGCATTCAGGAGAGGACTGTCAAATTTTAGCCCTGGGGGCTAAGACTTTAGCTCAGCAGTCTATTTGGAACATTTTAAAGGGAAAAAATTCAGGTGGCAAATGCCCCCACCCCCGCAAGCCCCCAGCCCAGCCTGCCCCTGTCCATAGTCAACTACAAGTGGATCTAAACTTCTCTTGTTGAATACGTATGTAGGTACATGCTGTTTATACGGCACTTGCAGTATTGAGACAACACACTACAGAATATGTACACTACATATATATATATATATATATATATATATAAATATAAGGTCCCAGGAGAACACACAGAAACAAAATATATTCAGTAATTGTCACTTACTATAGTCATTAATGAAAATACATTTAAGAAAAAAAGGTATTTTATTTTATTTTTACATTTCTCTCTCCATAAAATACATTAATCAGGATGTTATTAATGTCTACTGTACATAAAATGCATTTTTTCCAGTTGCTCTTGATTGCAAACACATGTTGTAGCATGCATACACAGTTGTCATCACTAGTAATCGGCACTTACACCAGTCCTGTAGTTGGTGCAAGTGATACGACAGAAAAACACATTAGAGATGCCCAAAGCTTGAATCGGGCGCTGCTGTATACGCTCAAGCTTGGCACACCCTTACTGTACATTGACAACGTGCATACGCTCATTCCCCTCCCCGTTCCGCCCGTAAAATTGTAGCCTGGCGTAAATGTCCTTTGCGTTCAAAGATTTATTGGATGTTCTTGTGTTCACTGGTGTATAGTTTGTTTGTGGGCATGCGCAGTGCAATATAATGCAAAATACGGCATGTATCCGCATTTGCGTTCCTTAATGAATCAGGCCTTTAATATACTGTATATTTTGTAAATACGTGAATAAAGTATGTTTTGTTCTGATCGTTTGGTTTGTCTACTTTCGAAAAATAAGTGTGAATCACCATTTGAATTGTGTGACCTAATAATGCCATATATCAGGCAGTGGTGGATTAAGAGGATCTCAGCGGATGCACTCCCTTCAGTGGCTGTAATTCTGCTACTGCATGCACATTGTTTTCAAAATGAACAGTAAGGGGTTACAAGCCCTCAGGAGCGTTAAAAGCTGATTGCACTATTTAACAGTGTTTCCTGAGTCAGAGAAGGCAGCGATTTAACAGTGTTCCAGTGTTAACAGTGGTTCCTGAGTCAGAGAGGCAGCGATTTAACAGTGTTCCAGTGTTAACTGTGGTTCCTGAGTCAGAGAGGCAGCGATTTAACAGTGTCCCAGTGTTAACAGTGGTTCATGAGTCAGAGAGGCAGCGATTTAACAGTGTTCCAATGTTAACAGTTGTTCCTGAGTCAGAGAGGCAGCGATTTAACAGTGTTCCAGTGTTAACAGTGGTTCATGAGTCAGAGAGGCAGCGATTTAACAGTGTTCCAGTGTTAACTGTGGTTCCTGAGTCAGAGAGGCAGCGATTTAACAGTGTTCCAGTGTTAACAGTGGTTCCTAAATCAGAGAGGCAGCGATTTAACAGTGTTCCAGTGTTAACAGTGGTTCCTGAGTCAGAGAGGCAGCGATTTAACAGTGTTCCAGTGTTAACTGTGGTTCCTGAGTCAGAGAGGCAGCGATTTAACAGTGTCCCAGTGTTAACAGTGGTTCATGAGTCAGAGAGGCAGCGATTTAACAGTGTTCCAGTGTTAACTGTGGTTCCTGAGTCAGAGAGGCAGCGATTTAACAGTGTTCCAGTGTTAACAGTGGTTCATGAGTCAGAGAGGCAGCGATTTAACAGTGTTCCAGTGTTAACTGTGGTTCCTGAGTCAGAGAGGCAGCGATTTAACAGTGTTCCAGTGTCAACAGTGGTTCATGAGTTAGAGAAGGCAGCAATTTAACAGTGTTCCAGTGTTAACAGTTGTTCCTGAGTCAGAGAGGCAGCGATTTAACAGTGTCCCAATGTTAACAGTTGTTCCTGAGTCAGAGAGGCAGCGATTTAACAGTGTTCCAGTGTTAACAGTGGTTCATGAGTCAGAGAGGCAGCGATTTAACAGTGTTCCAGTGTTAACTGTGGTTCCTGAGTCAGAGAGGCAGCGATTTAACAGTGTTCCAGTGTTAACAGTGGTTCCTAAATCAGAGAGGCAGCGATTTAACAGTGTTCCAGTGTTAACAGTGGTTCATGAGTCAGAGAGGCAGCGATTTAACAGTGTTCCAGTGTCAACAGTGGTTCATGAGTTAGAGAAGGCAGCAATTTAACAGTGTTCCAGTGTTAACAGTGGTTCATGAGTCAGAAAAGGCAGCGATTTAACAGTGTTTCCTGAGTCAGAGAAGGCAGCAATTTCACAGTGTCCCAGTGTTAACAGTGGTTCATGAGTCATAGAGGCAGCGATTTAACAGTGTTCCAGTGTTAACAGTGGTTCATGAGTCAGAGAAGGCAGCGATTTAACAGTGTCCCAGTGTTAACAGTGGTTCATGAGTCAGAGAGGCAGCGATTTAACAGTGTTCCAATGTTAACAGTTGTTCCTGAGTCAGAGAGGCAGCGATTTAACAGTGTTCCAGTGTTAACAGTGGTTCATGAGTCAGAGAGGCAGCGATTTAACAGTGTTCCAGTGTTAACTGTGGTTCCTGAGTCAGAGAGGCAGCGATTTAACAGTGTTCCAGTGTTAACAGTGGTTCCTAAATCAGAGAGGCAGCGATTTAACAGTGTTCCAGTGTTAACAGTGGTTCATGAGTCAGAGAGGCAGCGATTTAACAGTGTTCCAGTGTCAACAGTGGTTCATGAGTTAGAGAAGGCAGCAATTTAACAGTGTTCCAGTGTTAACAGTGGTTCCTGAGTCAGAGAAGGCAGCGATTTAACAGTGTTTCCTGAGTCAGAGAAGGCAGCAATTTAACAGGATTCCAGTGTTAATAGTGTTTCCTCAGTCAGAGAAGGCAGCAATTTAACAGTGTCCCAGTGTTAACAGTGGTTCATGAGTCAGAGAGGCAGCGATTTAACAGTGTTCCAGTATTAACAGTGGTTCATGAGTCAGAGAGGCAGCGATTTAACAGTGTTCCAGTGTTAACAGTGGTTCCTGAGTCAGAGAGGCAGCGATTTAACAGTGTTCCAATGTTAACAGTTGTTCCTGAGTCAGAGAGGCAGCGATTTAACAGTGTTCCAGTGTTAACAGTGGTTTCTGAGTCAGAGAAGGCAGCAATTTATTAGCCTTCAGCCTAAAGCCTTTCTACAGCTTTGGACCTCTGGTAATTGAAATGTACTTCACTCCGAGCTTGTATAAATGATCATTGCTGAATCAAATTATCTGAATTAAATATGTCTCAATAAATAACTTTGATCCTCTATATTTTGGCAATATCAAGGGCAGCAAACAATAGGATAAAGAAAGAACTGAACACAAATTATAATACATTTATATGGCGTTGTGGACCCTTTATATTTATAATAATATTAGTACATGGCTGAGGCAACTTTAGCTCTCCAAGTGTTGTGGATCTACAAACCCAATGGCTGGCAGGACAGTCTAGGATTTGCCTCGCTCCTGTCTATTGTAAACCCTGGAGGATTGTGTAAATATGCTTCTCTTACAACTGAGCATTAAACATTCCGCCAAGCCCTGTACTTTATTTTGTACGCTTATTCATGTTTTTATTTTTTTGAGATGAGTGTTTTATTTGAATTGTAGACTTACATGTTTTAACGAGTAGACTCTTGTAGGTAAGTATTAGGCTAGTACCACACCGGTTACTACCTTGTGTAAAGCTTCCAAGCACAGAGCACTCTGTGACTCGTTTGCTCTTCTGTAATAGACAATAAAAAATCCAGCAGTCGGATACAAGTGTCGTGTGTTTTCACAGATGACCTAGCAGAGTAATAGCACATTGCAGTGGCATGTGTCATGATCGTCCTAAATCTGGCCATGCACAGGCCAATCCGCAAACCATCAATGACTGCATCTGTCAGCTTATCATCATCATCACCATTTATATATATAGCGCCACTGATTCCGCAGCGCTGTACAGAGAACTTATTCACATCAGTCCCTGCCCCATTGGAGCTTACAGTCTAAATTCCCTAACCTACACACACACACACAGACAGTGAGAGAGAGAGACTAGGGTCAATTTTTGATAGCAGCCAATTAACCTACTAGTATGTTTTTGGAGTGTGGGAGGAAACCGGAGCACCCGGAGGAAACCCGCGCAAACACAGGGAGAACATACAAACTTCACACAGATAAGGCCATGGTTAGGAATTGAACTCATGATCCCAGCGCTGTAGGGCAGAAGTGCTAACCACTTAGCCACTGTGCTAAGTTGTTAGCCATACAAAGTGGCTTAACCATACAAAGCGGAATGATCCAGCCAATCTGCAATCCCCATCGACTTCTGACCTGATCGGATGTCTTTTGAACACATTGCAATTTGCTGCCTGTTAGTCCGAAGCATACTTGCCAACCTTTGTTTTTACCCCTCTGGGAGATCCCAGAGGGACATTGAGGCACGACTGTGGAGGGGAGCGGCGAATTTCATCACTTTTACCCCGTCTCACATGACGCAATGATACAATCACGTATTTTGGCCATGAGGGTTGGGGCCAGAATGAATTGATTCCCCACAAATCACATCTTAGAAGCCCCCTTCTAGCCCACATCACTAGGAAGAGGGCAGAATGCGGGAGAATGGACTGCTCTCCTGGGAGTCTGGGAGACCTACCCGGAATTCGGGAGATATCTCTGGAGAGTGAGCAAGTATTGGTCTGAAGTAGAGATGCTCACTGACCCCCGTGAAGCGGTTTTGGTTTTGATTTTGGTTCTGGATTAGCTTTGTGTTTTGGTTTTGGTTTTGGTTTTGGCAAAACCACCCTCGTGTGTTTTGGTTTTGGATTTTTTAGAAAAAATCCTAAAATATGCTAAAATCACATAATTTTCCTCTTTGTTTGTTTCTTCATTATTATTATCCTCAATAACACAAATTTCAAGTTATTTGCAGTCAATTTAGACCACCTGACAGGTCACAATATTATTTTCATACACTTTCGGACAAATACTGCAGCGACCTGGCTGGATGGTAAGCGACAGAGCAATGACACAAACACACGACAGTTCCTAACACACCTAGGACACATTGGGACACAGCAGTGGCAGAAAAGATATATGGGGGTCCGGCCTCCCTCCCACCCTCCGTGATGTTCGATCTTTAAAAGTAATTCAAAACTCGCGAGATCCAACAACGTCACAATGACGTTTTGCCTCATTTTCAATACCGAGGGCGCGCGACAGTACAGAGCCTGCTCGGCTTGGTACTCAGATCTCCTAAGTTCGGGTGTGTTCGGTTTCCGAGGAACCGAGCCTGAGCATCTCTAGTCTGAAGTAGCCTAGTTGGCCATTGGAATCACAGTATATGGGTACCTTTACATTGGCTCAACCTAATCTAGATTAAGTACATTGTAGTTATTATACAGATTGAAATACTCAGAATTAGTTTTTAAGTCATACAGTTAACAAAGTGATTGTATTGCAAGTTTAGTGGCAAGTTGGAGAGAAACACAGGTTTCCAACAATGCTGGCGAGCAGTGCTTGGCTTGTAAGCCACCGACAGAAGACTTAAAGACTGAATTAAAAGTGTTTCAAAGAAGTGTCGGTTGTTAGCTGATTGAAAGCTCCGGAATTTAGAAAGCGAAAACCATTTAACAAGGAAAATGTGTTAGGCAGGAAGTGTGGCAAAGGATTTTCATAAGGCAATGCTTCGCCTTTAAGCCATGCAAACCTCAAGTGCAAATAAATTGATGTCATTTATTTATGTGATTCATGAATTATACAGAGCTGGTTTTAGAAGTTGTATATTTTAGATTCTACCTTTGTGTTTCCCCTGTCACATATTATCCTAGATATAAATATATGCACACTCCTACATCACCTTATCAGAAGGTTTCTGTATGCAGAATGTAATGTACATGTGATCTATGCTGACGGGGGAACTAATTATTTATTTTCGATGAAAGCCCCCAGAGCACAATCCTGATGTCCTACCCAGCGATTTCAGCATTCATTTTGCTCCGCAAGAATAAACTGCAATTATGTTTGAACTGAGAGTGATGTGTTTGGGTGTAATGCCAGATACCTGGAGCTACTCCTTCATGTTGTTCTTCGTGGTATACCCAATACCCCCCCTTCTGCCCCCCAAACATGCTAACACTCACACATACTTACAAACACATAAACACTTACACACACACACACACACACACATACACACACGCACACATACATACATACATACATACATACATACATACACACATACACACACACACACACACACAATTTCCTTGCTATGTTCCCCGTAATGGTATTCGTGCACGGCAGATGTTTTCCCTGTGGTCAGATTCAGATCATCGCACACTTATCTTTGTGTCCTACTGCCTAATGGAGGATCAGCTGACGCTTTGTTTTGCTTAGAAATAATTAATGAGATCTGAGGGTGAGGCTGTGGCAAAGAGTTAAAAATCGTTTGTAGGTCAACTTGGAAGAAAGTGGGTGTCTTGTCTATAAGAACAATTATCAAAACATATTTTCTAGTATAGTATGAAGTCGTTTTAAGTGGGTCTGTCGTGCAGTTTAGAAAAATCAGTAATAGTATACCCCAAGTAAATGCAATGTACAGGTGTTACACATTTTACTGTTGAGAACAAATCAGGTATAAACCTGTGTCTCTTCCTTGCACATTGTTTAAATTAGCTGTTGGTGGGAGCAGAGATGTTCCAGAGTCCATGTGATCATTCAGAGCCAATGTACTGCAAGCTGGCAGCTTCATGATGTCACTGGCTGTTTCTCAATATCACACTGAGCATGCTCCAGGACAATAGATGTTCACTCTCTTATTAATGCCCATTAATATTTACAGAGGCCCAGAAGATGCCGAAGTTCATGCAGAAAAAAAAGAGGAATAAATAGAAACTATACAGTTGTAAATAGTAAACATGGTAAATGTAAGACCTGTTTATTTGCATTTTGTATATTCAGAAATATGTTTAGGTAGAGATAAGTGAAGTCGTAGCCAGGGCCGCCTTCAGAAATCATGGGGCCCAGTACGGCCCCCCGTGTCCCCCATGCCCCACCCCCATGAGCAATAGCAACACATACTTACCTGGGGCCCCGCTGGTTTCCGCTACTCTGTCTTCAGCCTGGCTGTCACCGTGACAGCCAGGCACCAGGATGCGATCACAGGGGTGGAGGAATCATTCCCCCTGCGATCATGTGATCTGCCTGTGACAGCCAGATCACATGATTGCAGGGGGAATGAATCCTCCACCCCTGCGATCGCATGCTGGGGCCCCAGGTAAGTCTGTGCTGCGCTGTTGTACCGAGCCCCCTGGTGAGCCCGGGCCCGGTACAACAGTACCCCCCCGTACCCCCCTGATGGCGGCCCTGGTTGTGGCAAAGTTTCAAATGAATTGAACTATGGCTTCAATCGTGTCCTTAAAACTCATTTCTTTATTCAAGCCTATCAGCCCTCCTCCTAACTCCTTTGCCTATCACATCCACTCCCCCTCCCTCCCCCCGTTGGTTCCACACTATTTGTGTCTTTCCCTTCCCTTTAGGATGTCAGCTCTTACTAGCAGGGCTGTCACAGTGCTGGCAGGAAAGAATCACTTGGCTATCAGAGACACCCATGTCTGGCCAAGCCGATAAGTCTTCAAAGGACTAGCCGTGAGGTACAAGCTGAAGTCAAAGTGCCATAGAAGGTAGAATTGTGATGAACGAAAGCTAAAGTCAAGGGATTGGAGAAGGTAGAATCATAAAGTCAAGCAAAACAAGTCTTCTTCAAAGCACAAACAGAGAAATTTAGAACAAAACTTGATTTCTGCAAAGGTTTGGTAGAACTGAGGAACTTTATTGAGGCTACAAACAGGTGAGATAAAATGTTCTGATTGACTCGACCTTTTCGTTGAAGGGCTGATTGCAGAGTAAAGAAAGCTGTGCAGTAGTCCAGGTGAGGCGACTAGCTAGATTGCTGTTCATAGCAGAGTGCTGGTTAAAGTAACTGAGAGAAGGTGTCTGTAGTTGTCATTGTGAACTGTTTTCTGACAGCTGTCATCTGGAACTAGTGTTGTAAATCCTCATTGTAATTGTTTTCTGACAGCTGTCATCTGAAGCTAGTGTAATGAATCCTCACTGTAATTGTTTTCTGATAGCTGTCACCTGCAGCTAGTGTTGTGAATTCTCATTGTAATTGTTTTCTGACAGCTGTCACTTGGAGCTAGTGTTGTGAATCCTCACTGTAATTGTTTTCTGACAGGTGTCACCTGGAGCTAGTGTTATGAATCCTCACAAGGGGCCATTACCCCTCGTGTTCTCCTTCTACTATTCCATCACCCTCTATACCTCTAGGCCTGCTTCCCTAGCTCTGTTTTGTTGAGACCAGTCTTATTTCACATTGGACATTACCATCACTCTCACTCACTGTCTTGTAAATAACTTGATCTGCATTACCAAGTTATCTGTGTGATATTTGTTAATTAGTATGTCTGGTCTTTCTTTTTTTTGGTTTTTCATGTATTATGTAATGTGTTATGGATCGTTGCTGTCTGTATATTGTACATTACTGTGAATGTCATGTTCGGTGATGTGGACCTTTTTTTGGCGCTTTATAAATAAAAGATCATAACAATAATAACAATAATGAAGAAAGTAACAGCGACTAGAGGGCCTGGGCACTGAAAGATAAAAGAAAAAATTTGAAACAGAAAACTTAAAGAGCCTCTGAAAACAATTTGGCTGTCACACAGACTTCACCTGGTATTTAGGAAGCAGGAAATTCTCATAAATACTGACTAAAACTGTTTTGTTTTTCTGAATCTTAAAACATTATCAACATCGCCAATTAATTCATCTCTTAGTAAAAAAAAATATTTGACAATTTAACCCCGCACTCACCACCCATTTAACCAGTCCGAGGTATATGGTCTACCCTTTAAATACACATTTTGTTAAACAAAAATCTCTCCCATATGAAGTATCCAATGGAGTTATAGAGAAATCTATTAATTTAAAACCTGGACATAGATGTTTTCTGTACATCTGTTACCTTCTGCAAATAGCAGTACAGCCCATTTGAGTCATTGTCATTGTTCTTGTTGACTTCCTAGACATCACCATCTCCTATATGGTTTTGTGCTAAAAATTCCCTTCCCCCACCGTACAGATTGAAGTGCTGCACTTTCTGATCAGATACTTGTTGAGAGGGGAAGAGAGCAGAAATAACCACAAGCGCTCATGTTGCTTGCCGTGTGTAAACAAACTACCTGCCCGTCTACCGTGTGTTTCTCCCATACCTCCCAACACTGAGACATGGAGAATCGGGACAAAATAAGCCCCGCCCTCACATGATCAAACCCCACCCAGGTCCTCCGCAACACGCCCACTTTTAGGCGAAAGTCCACCCATATCAGCAGAAGACACGCCTCTTTTGTGGTCCCCAGTTCAGGACTGTCCCAGCAAAATCAGGACAGTGTATTCACATTTACTTTCCCATACATGACACAAATAAGGAAAAAAGTCCCTTTCAAGATGAACAAAGTCCATCTACCCCCCGTGGTTAACAAGATTTCTTAAACACAGAACTTAAACTTCAAAAAATGTGTCCCTACTTTAGATATTAACATGATCAATTTGGACATATCTGCATCATACTTGCCAACTTTGGCAGAGAGATAGCGTCACCGCACTGGCAGAGAGATCTCCCGGAGGTCTGGCTGCTGCGCCTTTGGGGGCGTGGCCACAAAAATTGCACCTTTAGGCCCCACCACTTTGCTAAACTTTACCAATTTCGTCCTATTACAGCAGGGGGCGGGGACAGGATGCAGCAATTAGCCCCGCCCCCATCGACTTTACTGTGGGCAAAGTGGGCAGAATGCGGGAGGTTGCCCTGCTCTCCCAGGAGTCCAGGAGAACTTCCAAAAATTTGTGAGTCTCCCGGATATTCCGGGATAGTAGGCAACCATGGTTCTGCATTGTGTATTAGCTATACCAACATATGTTATCCTTTATTTAAAGATTAAAGATAAAATGTCCCAGCTAGTTGTGAAATTGACCATGTGAATATATGATGACAAGAAATCTCTCCATTACTCCCATAGGCTAAATGGACAATAAATGACAAATGTTATATATATATATATATATATATATATATATATATATATATATATATAATATAATTACCCATTAGTGCTTTGCAGAACCAGATTGTTTATCACTCGTTTAACCATTTTACAGCTGGAGACATTTGTACATGGAATGCACAATTAAGCTTTATTTCACTAATATTTTTGCAGTCTTTTTAGTGCCTATTTTAATCATTTTAATCCCGGTGAAATCCATGTCCCCCCACTTTTTAATACTGCCCAGGGGGCTGCAATTTTCACGTGTTGAGCAGGAATCATGAATCTTAGTGTATAAAAAAGTATGGTTGCATTTTTGTGAACTTTCTATGTGATCAGCAGGACTCCATTCAGTTGAATGGATCCCCGCTAAACACATGAAAAATACATTAAAACTGTATGTGTAAGTCTGAGGCACTTTGCAAGTGCTGAGCAGGAATCCATTCATTGATCCCACAAACGTCCGCTTCCGTCGTCGTCCTCCTCCTTCCTCTGCATGTGCAAACCTGACAACATTTATTTGAAAAGGACTGATCGGAACAAAATAGAAAAATAATGGCCATCTTCTGAAGAAGCCACGCCCACAATCTATGCTATATCTCCTATCTTTTTTTAAAGCCACGCTTACATCCTGATAAGCCACACCCCTTTTAAGGCAGGAATCATAACGGCATACACAGGAAATATGACGTCTACAGGGTTAATGTATTAAACTGCGGTTTTGTCAAATCGCTGATTTTCTGATTTTACTAAAGCCAAAACCATGGCAGTTTTGCCTCTAATGAAATTGCATTTTAAATGTGACCGAAAATCGACAATTTGACAAAACTGCATTTTAATACATTTACTCCTGGAACTTTATTGCTTTACTGACCCGTGTTGGTTCTCAGGGGTAGTAAATGGTTTGTTGCCATCAAATTACTTTGTTGGCTTGTACACACCGTACTGCAACTTTACTAAACACATTGCTTTATTTTCGGTGTCTTTTATCCAAGTATTTATATCATCAGACTGTTTATTTTCGTTTCCCAACCTTACAATTCTGCTGTGCGCTGATATATTAAAAGAAAAGCTTTCTGACATGCTCCAAGCCAGCAAAAATACTCCTGGGGGTATATTTACTAAACTGCGGGTCTAAAAAAGTGGCAATTTTGTAGAATGTACTAAATAAATGACAGCTAGAATCTGATTAGTTGCTATAGGCAACGCCTCCACTCTATCAAACCAGCAATTTAGTAAATATACCCCCTGAACTTATCTGGGCATGACTAAACAACACAGAATGAAGCCAGACACATAAAGCAACACATGTAGGAAAGGATGCAGGAGGTTATGCACAAACAAATAAATTCAAGTTGTCTGAATGTAGAACACTTTTAACTATCTCTGCTCAGAGGTGGCTCAGTCATAATCAGTCAAAATCGGTGAGACTAGGGGCTAGATTTACTAAGCTGCGGATTTGAAAAAGTGGGGATGTTGCCTATAGCTACCAATCAGATTCTAGCTTTCATTTATTTAGTACCTTTTACAAAATGACAGGTAGAATCTGATTGGTTGCTATAGGCAACATCCCCACTTTTTCAAACCCACAGCCTAGTAAATCTAGTCCTAAGGTTCCAATTTATCAAGGCCAAAACAAGCCCTATTATGCTACATATTTTTATTCTATTTGTAATCTATTTTCAGCTTTTTTTTTAATTAGTGGAACTAAAAAGCCCAAATCATCATTTATTTATATGATATTTTATTTATAGCGCCACTGATTCCGCAGCGCTGTACAGAGAACTCACTCACATCAGTCCCTGCCCCATTGGAGCTTACAGTCTAAATTTCCTAACATACACACACAGACTAGGGTCAATTAGATAATGCCATGCTCGTTAATTGAACCCATGACCCCAGTGTCGTGAGCCAGAAGTGCTAACCACTAAGCCACCGTCGGCTCACGTGTGCGTGTATCAGCAGAAGCCGGCCCGGAGAAGCAGTAAGTTAACCTTACTACTGCCAGCGGTATTGTCGAGACAGCTGTGTATCACTTAGCTGCATTGACAAGATTTGCTTGATAAATTGAGGTGATAAGAGAGTTATTGCTGCTTTTTCATAAATAAGCCCTTAAATCGTCTGCGCTTAAGCAGGATTATTCAGACCACTTCTTAACCCAAAGCCGCAAATGTTCTGTGCTACATGCCAACTTTTTGGGCTCCACGTCCTGTACCTGTCCTCTGCCTAACAGCCCTGTGTAAATCACTGCAGGCCCCGCAGACTGATGCCTTAAATATACTAATGTGCTGTGGGAAATGTCCCAAATTTTATAAATCATTCGCTCTTTTGTTGATGTGCACTAAAAAAAGCCGGTAACAGAACGTTACAAGAAGAGCTATTCATTGTGTTATGACCTAACCTATGCCAGAATTTATAATGAGAAGCGTCTCGTCCAATTACTCATTTCAAGTGTTCTTGAAAAATAAATGAAATTCAATACATCAATGAGTTATTGCTGCCGTAATGAAATTGTACAGATTAAGTGATCAACTTAATGTATTTTTACCCATCGGGTAAGTACAAGATTATATATATATATAGCATACGGTTCCTTTATCCGCAACCAGCAAAAATTTACATATAAGTATGTGTCTATATATGAACCAACCAATTAATTACTATTTCTATACTAGTGCAATTAAGTCCCATGAGTGCACTTCTTAAAACGGTAATAAATATATATATATATATATATATATATATATATATATACGGGTGGGGTACAGCATATCGATGCCAAGTACCCTGACATGAGGACTCCGAAGGGCTCCTTCCCGACGATCAGCGAGATGACGACTACTGTCCAAAGCGACTTCAAGCAAGAAAGAAGCCGGCTCCACTTCATGACGTCATTCACCATGGCGACGCTATTATCGCTGTTGTTAAGGGGGTATTGTAAGAATTCGGCCATGTACAGTGTATTTTACAAAGTCTTCTACATTGTACATAGGCACATACTTACATTACACCCTTACCAACAGCGATAATACCGTCACCATGGTGAATGACGTCATGAAGTGGAGCCGGCTTCTTGCTTGACCGTGATTGGGTGAAGTCGCTTTGAAGAGTAGTCGTCATTGCTGATCGTCGGGAAGGAGCCCTTCGGAGTCCTCATGTCGGGGTAACTCTTGTTGGGGTAGTCAGTATCAACAATGCTGACTACCACCGATATGTACAGTGGTTGAAGTGGGCTGGTATACTGTGGCAAAGCGCTTCATTTAGAGCAGGCATGGCCAACCTTTTGCTACCCAGTTGTTGTGAAACTACAAGTCCCAGCATGCCCTGACAGCTATCGCCTGGTTATCTCCTGGAAAAGCATGCCGGGGCTTGTAGTTTCACAACACCTGGAGAGCCACAGGTTGGCCGGGCCTGATTTAGAGTATTACTTAAAAGACATGGTAAAAAATATATTTCAGGTCCAGCGTTTTGAAGGCAATCCATTGACTGCTTCTACCTCACTCCCTGCTCTCTCTTTCTCTCTGGTCAGCGCGGACTAATCAGCTAAAGAAAATAAAAAGAAAGGTGCTTTTTAATTTTCCTCTTTTGCTTTCTGTGCATTGTTCACTCTGTATAATATAATGACAGCTTGTCCCTGGAACAGGTGCCTTGATCTCCCATTAACATGCACCCATTGGCTGCTCAAAGGCAACGGTTCTGTGAGCTAAACCAATGCAGCCATCAATTCACTAAGAACTATCGACATCACTAGTGCCACATTTATCAGTGATGCCATTAGCCTCTAGTGAATTGATAGATTTAATATTGATTTGCCACCCTGTAGCCCGATGCCGTGAGTCGGACTGAGCCGTACTGGAGAGAAGTCTTCCCGACGTTGCGAAATATCTTGACTTTAATTAAAGCTTTAACCCGTGCTTGCCTACTTTTTCACTGTGTTCCGAGAGATGAAGAAGGCACATATGAAAATAAGAGGTGATGGCGCCATTCATGAAGTGGACAAGAGCAAGGTGTACCATGGCGCAAATTGCGTTATCATATGCCTGCCCTCTGTTCACCGAGGTGGGAGGGGTTTAATGGCGTGATTTGTTTTATCACAGGCTATCCCACCTTGCAGGAAGGGAAGAACCCTTGCAGAAAAATTGCCTGCTCCTCTGGGAGTTTTCTCCTTCTATGCTTTTTAGTCATATCTGTGTATCATCAGGCAGATAACGTCGTTATCTGTTTATTTTCGATGCCTCTGGACTGGGTGCAAATCGGCTGTGCTCTTTGAATTGGATTGCAACTAGGGAGAAAATTTGTAGGCATCCATTGCTAGCAAAACTAAACCACTTTGACTCAATAAATAAAGACATGGCTGAACGAAAACCCTTTAATTGAGTTTCAGAGAACTGTTCATTGGATGAAAACATAAAAAGTTGAATTTAACGAGGAGAGGGTACAATGGAAAAATAGACAGTGCGCAAAAGCTGCTAACCTGCACTAACATTGCAGCTAATTAGATATTTGCTTTCCTTGCCTGACTAGGTTGTGTTAAGTCCAGATCTGTACCTTAGAGCAATGTTAGTAGAAATCTATTGACCTGACTTAAATAACTTTGCATTCCTTTACCAGGGGAATGACAGCACATAAAGCTCTGTGGATCCACAAACTATTTGTAAAGGCAAATCATCTAACTTGTACTTGTCGATACTCCAAGAATTTCGATGAGACTTCTGAAATACCGGGTAATCTCCTAGCTCACCATAACATGATGATGGATTGCAATTTGCAAATGACCATGCTCCGCCTACCACGTCATAATAGTGTGCTTTGCATAATTGCAAAGGTGGCCGGGGTTTTAGTAAGCCTATTGGCTCTCGACTTCACGGAGCTACCCTCCGCATCAACTGGAGGTTAGGCCTGAAAGGTCATGCACATTAACCAGGTGTTTAAAAAACCCCTTCCCCAAATAAATACATAAACTCCAGTACAGATTATTATACTGACACATAATTGTAAATTTGTCTGATATAAGCAAACAACTTTAAAACTAATCATTTTGACCCAAATCACCCTGGTTTTACTCAGCATAAGTAGGAAAAAAGTTTGCAGAAGTCTGATACTATGTAAATTCTGGGTTAAGCACTATTAAGGATACAGAATACAATTTAACAGCTTTCCATCAAAAGCCCAACGGACTTAGAAGTAGTTCAAAGACAGAGACACTGGGAATTAAGGATTTACAAGCCTAGCCAATTACAGTTGCTTAATTTAGAAGGGAGATGACATTGAAGGGTTATGGCTGAAAACAGGCAAACTACATCAAAAGTCGGTTTAAAAAGTAATGCAAATACCGTAAAAGTGTTTAGGTCAGATTTGTACTTTCCCCTAAAAAACCCAAAAGATGTTAGCGGAGCTTTGCGTAAAGGCACACTAATAAGAACAAATATGTGCCTTCTATGATTGTAAATATTTTGGGGGTTTTACTGCAAATGAAATTTGCAAAAATACCACAACGTCAATCTAGTCCAACGTAAGTGTAAATTGCACCTCCTAGCCTGCTTAGACTTCCAAGTATCTAAAGATATTGTGCACATTTCGTGAGATACACAAAGTGTATCCCACGTTACCGACATCTGATACTTCTTAAGTGTATCATTCAAAGTGACCCGTAAGGGCAATAAATAAATTAATTTAAATTATTTTTTACTATTGCAAGGTCTATGCTAACAGTAGTCATTATTAGCGCAGATCTTGCACCAGGGGGGGGGAAGCAGCCCAAACAGATACGTCTTCTGGATGCATATCTGTGGCTACTTCCCCCTCAGCGTAGCACGTAAGATTGTTAACACCTCTATAGGCGGAGAGACACAAGGAAGAGATACATTTTAGACTGAGAGCAGACTCAGACCTATCCTTTCTGACTGAGCATACACAGTTCAAAAAAGTTTTTTTGCACTTAAGTGGTTAGCATTGGAGTCATGAGTTCAATTCCTGACCATGGCCTTATCTGTGTGCAGTTTGTATGTTCTCCCCGTGTTTGAGTGGGATTCCTCCGGGTGCTCTAGTTTCCTCCCACACACTCCAAAAAAACATACTAGTAGGTTAATTGGCTGCTGACAAAATTAACCCTTGTCTGTGTGCATGTCTTAGGGAAATTAGACATCAATGACTGCACAAAAGTCTAAGTTTTAGTGATTAGTGAGTTTTAGTTTTAGTGATCCCTTCAGGTTAAGACTTTAGTTGGTATCTACAATAGCTTTTTTGTTTTTCAACTGTGCTGTAAACATGTAGAGTTATCATCCATGATTATCATCATCATCTATTTATATAGCGCCACCAATTCCGCAGCGCTGTACAGAGAATATTTGTCTTTCACATCAGTCCCTGCCCCATTAGAGCTTACAGTCTAATTTCCCTAAGACATGCACACAGACAAGGGTCAATTTTTGACAGCAGACAATTAACCTACCAGTATGTTTTTTTTGGTGTGTGGGAGGAAACCGGAGCACCCAAAGGAAACCCACGCAAACACAGGGAGAACATACAAACTCCACACAGATAAGGCCATGGTCTGGAATCAAACTCATGACCCAGTGCTGTGAGGCAGAAGTGCTAACCACTAGGCCACTGTGCTGCCCATAAAGCTCTCATTTGAGCCCAGCTCAAGGCTGGTGACTTGATGTTAACCCACTACAGATTCATAGATGAATAACTATGGTTCCTTCCTATAACTAATCTGCAAATTATTTGTGCAAAATCAAACGTTTCACTGCTAAAGGCAGCTAAGAGAACTATGGATGGTAATGGTTCAAGTCTATAAATATGTAAGAAAATACAATTCACTTGCACCCCTGCTGGCATATCTTTAGTCACGTGATTGGCCTGTTGGCAAGCACAGCCTGCAACATTATTAACACATAGAGTGGTTATACACCATAAATATATGCTCATGTGCATGAGACTAAATTGCAAAACAGTGAACATCACCCTTTAGCAGGCTGCAGGTTAAATAGCTCATGATTACATTCCTAAGGGAGGGAACAGTCAGACGAATCTCCACTCGGAGTGTGATGAATCATTTTGCATTAGAATTTTAGATTGAATTTGTGCTATCAAACGTCAATGCAAATTCAGTAATAACATGTAATTTTCTCTGGTTTAAACATTTCCTAAAGAGGTGCACGCTGTCGCTCTGATTCCGAACACTTGCTAAGTGACTGTTTAGGCAGATTACACCCTCCTTAGTGCAGCCAGTATTTAACCAGACCTAATGCTGATTCAAGTATTATGGCTCCTTGTGTCGGAGAGAAAGATCTTTCTTTTCTGAGCAACATTTATGGAGATACCATTGTCACAGGAGAAAAAACCCGTATGACAGTCAGATTTAAGGATTATAAATATATAAAAGACCTCAAACTTAAGACTTTAACGGGAGAACGTGCTGGCAAATTATTCATAGGAAATTTATGTAGCACAAAATTGCATTTTTTCAGATATACTAATATTTTCCCTGCCATTTGAAAAGGGGGCACTGTTATCATGTGATGAACCTAGATATACACTCAACGGCCACTTTATTACACCTCTCCGGTAATGCCAATACCTAATCAGTCAATCGTGTGACAGCAACTTAATGCATAAAACCTGCAGACATGGTCAAGAGGTTCAGTTGTTGTTCAGACCAAACACCAGAATGGGGAAGAAATGTGATCTAAGTGATTTTGACCATGGAATGACTGTTGCTATATGGCAAGGTGGTTTGTGTATCTCAGAACCTGATGATCTCTTGGGATTTTCATCCAGTGAGCAGCAGTTCTGTGTGTGAAAACACCTTGTTAATGAGAGAGGTCAGAGGAGAATGTCCGGACTGGTTCCAGGTGACATAAGATTGGAAAAACATCGCCTGGTATAATGAACCTTGATTTCTGCTGCGACATGGTCAGAGAAAACATGAATCCATGGATCCATCTTGCCTTGTGTGAACAGTGTGGGCTGGTGGTGGTGTAATGGTGTGGGGAATGTTTCTCTGGCACACATTAGGCCCGTAACCAGTTGAGCACCATTTTTATTATTATTATTATTATTATTATTATTATTATCATTATTATCCTTTATTTATAAAGAGCCACAAGGTATCTGCAGCACTGCACATATTACAAACAATAGACCTCACACGATAAACAGCACAGAACAATAAATACTTAGGGCTAGATTTACTAGACTGCGGGTTTGAAAAACTGAAGATGTTGCCTATAGCAACCAATCAGATTCTAGTTATCATTTATTTAGCACATTCTACAAGATGACAGCTAGAATCTGATTGGTTGTTATAGGCAACATCTGCACTTTTTCAAACCCGCAGTTTAGTAAATATACCCCTTAGACTACTTAGACTCCAAAGGCTCCAAGCTAGACCAGAATCAGTGCAGCGGAAGTAATAAGTATGGAGACAGGAGGGAAGAGGGCCCTGCTCATCATTTAAATGCCACAGCCTACCTGAGCATTGTTGCTGAGCATGTGCATTCCTTTATGGCCACAGTCTACCCATCATCTATTGGCTACTTCCAACTCGCCTTGTCACAAGCCGGTTCCCTGAACATGACAATGACTTCAGTGTACTCCAATGGCCTCCACAGTCACCAGATCTCAATCCAACAGAGCACCTTTGGGATGTGGTGGAACGGGAGATTTGTGGTATGAATGTGCACAGGGCCGCCATCAGAAATCATGGGGCCCTGTATGGGCCGGGTCCCCCCCCCCCCGATCAGCGCCCCCCCCAAACAGAAGAACCTGAAAAATAAAATATTTAAAATATACTTACAGTTACCGCTGCTCCTTCTGCTGCTGCTGCTTCTTCTTCTTCTTCTTCTTCTTCCTCTGCGGCGGCGGGAACAGTGGTGTGACGTCAGGTCACACCACACCATCAGCGACAAGGGGGGATCACATGATCGCAGGGGCGGAGCAATGATTCCCCAGCAATCTTGATTGGCAGCTGCCTGCCTGTCACAGGCAGATCACATGATCGCAGGGGAATGATTCCTACACCCCTGCGATCACATTCTGGTGCCTGGCTGTCACGCTGACAGCCAGGCTGAAGACATCAGCGAAGAGCAAAGGAGACCAGTGGAGACCAGCGCACTGCAAGACAGCGGGCCCCCAGGTAAGTTTGTGTTGCTGTTGTACCGTGCCCCCTGGTGAGCCCAGGTACAATCCACAGTGATTCGGTAGTAATCCGGTATCACGTCACTTGTTGCCCGTTAGGACAATAGATGTTAGAAGAGTCTCCAGTCTGATGTGTTCCTGCATTTGTAGCATCATCATAAGCATTCCTTTATAACCCAGTTCACTGAACAGGTCATGGTAGGTGTTGTAGTGCACCAAAGTCCATCACCACTTGTGACTTTTTTACAATACAGTATTTATCATGATATGGGATATTTTCTCTAAATCTATGTGAATTTTAAAAGTTGCCGTTTCATATTGCTTCAATTGGTAAATTAGGTTAAAAGAAAATTTGCAGCTACGCTTGTTCCTAAATTGGGTTGTAAGTTTCACTTTATTCCTCGCAGTCTCTGCTTCTAACCATGGAACATATTGCTGTTCATGGTCTCAGGGTAAGCCCCGTGCTAATCCAAAATATATCAGTTTCACCAATTAAGTACACCCGTGTTTTGTAGATTTAGCCTCTGCAACTCATTTAAACTGGAATAAATTTTATGGGATTACTTTACGATAATAATAGGCTGTAAGAGGCTTAACCCAGATTTATTTGAAAAAGAAAAAAAAAATTGGTTTATGGTGACGCTCAACTTCTAAACAAGATATCAGATTATTAAACAAATTGTCCATTAAGGGTCTTAAAGGGGCATTTCATGTGTGTTGCTAAATCATTGGGGTCATTTAAGATTGAGCTGTGTAATGTAAATCTGAAAACAATATATAGTTATCCTGAACCTATTTCTACACATCTTTGCCTCTCTATTTGTGAAAACTGGTGAAATGCCGAATAGATGGTGTTGTCCATAGCAACCAAATAGATTTCTGCTTTCATTTTATAAACCGCGCTTGAAAAATGACAGAATTTGGTTGCTCACCACCACCTTTTCCTATGCACCAGTTTGGATGAATGTCCGCCAGTGTGCAATAAATTTGCATTTTTACTCACTTATTGCACCTTTAGGTCGGTGATTCCAGCGTGAGCTTTAGTGAAAATGCTCTGTCTGGTCCTTCCCACCCCTCATATAATGAAACTTTTACATCTTAGTAATTTCTTGCATTGAGAACACTGATTGGATGGAGAGACTATCAGCCAATCAGTGGTCTCGACACAAGAGCTGTCAGACCAGTTGAATTTCTGCTGCTCCCTCCATTGACTTGGTGCCAGGTAGGGAGTATGTTACAAATGGTTGGACATGTGACCTCACATTATTGCTAACGAAGGTCTTTATTTTAAGTTTATAATTCATTATATTAAACTAATTGGTGCAGTTACACTTCTTTTGCATTGGTTTTATGCATTGTGAAAGAGCTCTGTAAGACCAGCAATAACAAAAGCAGATAAATGCTTTCCTTTCCTCTGCTTCAATTCCCAAAACATTTACATGAATGTACAGGAATGCAGGCCTATTCAGTTTTGGCCAATTCTCTGCCCGAAATGCATTGTTAGTGGGTGGAATACAAAGCAGAACTGCACAGTTCCGTGTTCTTGTAAACGTGACTGATGCTTTTATATCATCTGCCCACCTACGGACATGCCCATTGAGTCAGCTGAGATTAACACCCTGCATTTAATGTCAGTGTTGTGCTGAATATCACTGGCCTGTAGAGAATTACTGAGTGCATCCTTTGGATCCCAGTGCCTACAATTCCAACTGGTTTTTCTATAGTCACTGGCACGACCCCACAAAGTGAAAACAAGTCCTACATCTGCTGCTCTTAATATAAAAGAAGTTTGCTCACCAGTTTTATTCACCTTCAATATATCTTAGTCATTTTCATTTGTTTTCACTTGCCATCAGTTAGCTTACTGGGGAACATAATACACTATGCAATCTATGTGTCATTCTGTAATATGTGTTATCAAACACTTCACAAGGTCGATCTAATTAACCGATCTGGCTAATCATCTCTGTCACCTGTCACCAGACTAAACACCTCTAAGCTGGGAAAACTCTGAATAATGTTAGGAAAGGAAGCAATAGTTAAATTAAAGGGTGATGTCTAAAGGTATTGACAAATGCAATAAATATGATAATATTCATTGGAGTGCCACATATGATTTTAGCAGAGCCTTTGTCATGACTAAAACTCTTTATGCCATATGGGTGTTGTTGCCACATATAAAAAATCTAAATGGTTGAATATCTTTGTGAATGTCCTATCGTAACTGCCTACATAAAGTGGAGATGATTATTTTGATGACTGAATCTTGTGTCTTCTTAGGGGTAGATTTACTAAAACCTCTAACAGCAAAAGTGGAGGTGTTGCCCATAGCAACCAATCAAATTCTAGCTCTCATTTATCTAGAACATTGTAGAAAATGATAGCTGGAATCTGAGTGGTTGCTAGGGGCAACACCTCCACTTTTTCTTTTGGAAGCTTTAGTAAATATGCCCTCTAGGTGTATTGGCAGGCTGTACTCTCAGGAAGTTTTAGTTGAAGGCACAGAGTGTCTCAGACTGTAATGTGTCTGTAATGACTGGAATTGTACACGCTTCCAGCTTGCCGTGGGCATAACGTTTTTTTTATGCACGCTGTCTCAAATCTCCCAATCTTTTCCCTCCTTTTTTTACCTCACATTTCCTGGAGAGAATATAAGATTAAACAGCCGGAAAGAAGTCATTAATTTCTCTTTTTTTAAAGCACAAATTATTCTTGCTTTGTATGATTACACCGTCTTACAACCGTTAGAATGCTTCTAGTATAAGCCACTGTCAGTACATCTGATTTCCCAAGTGTTGTGTTCCGAGTGAAGGTTTCGACTCTTCCCATAATGCTCTCTGAAGCTTAAGGTGTTTTCATTTTCAGAGCAAACAAACTTCTCTGCTTGATAACTGTGTCTCAAAAACCTTCTCCTGTTCCATCTGAGGAAAAAGAAGATTTGCACTTTGTTACACTTGTGGTTTCCTTTATAGAAGGGACTTTTTGTGACTTGACCGATGGAAAAGTTTTAACAGAAAAAAATTAATTACACTGTAAATGTAAAATGTAGAAGGTTGCAAATAATTTTGGTAGATGTATGTATGGACAACCGCTCAGTACAACTTCTCTCGTTCTGCATTACGGATGCAGTTCTTGGTATCTGTTTTTCTACAAGTACGACTTTTCTCATTCTGTATGAGGGTGTACTTGTTAGTATCTATTTTTTCCTTATGTGTGGACAAATGTACACTGTCACTTTTTCTGTTTTCCACTAAGTATTGTTCAAAGAGACATCATAAAACAGATATTCCGACTTCTTGAAAACAAATAGAAAATAACAAAATTACCATATCAGATCCAAATTTAGTGCTAGGGTAAACTCTAACCCCAGCAAATACATCTTCTTTAGAATTTTACATGTTGCTGTTGATTCTGTGTTTGTTTATTTATTTATTTAAACAAAATGTGGTTTGTTCTATATAATAATACAACAACATAAACGCCATTAGTCAAACATCCGTCAACATAAAACCATAAATGAAAAGTGACAGGTGCTGGGATAGTCTAAGCTTCACCATGGGATGCAGACCGTCAACTCTCAGCGATATATTTACTAAAAAAAAGGGGAGATTTGCGCAGAAAATCGCCTAATTGGACATTTATTTAAACCAGATCACATAGGATATCCTATATAAAACCTCGAGAGACTAAAAAATATTAATCTCACAGCGTTGTTAACATATGAAATAGGCAAAGATATACACAGTCATAATATAGGTAAAATATATAAAACATAGCAAATAACATCGCTCTTAATCAGAGACACAATCGATTAATATGCACTTAGATCCCCATTGCTAGTATCCAATTCAAGTGTAAACAATCAATGCCCAAAGCAATTGGAGTCAGGGATAAGAATATTTCTCCAAAAATCCCATAGAGGCCGTAGAGGGATCAGCGCCAGAGACCCAGTTTTTTTGTGATATATTTACTAAACTGCGAGTTTGAAAAAGTGGAGATGTTGCCTATAGCAACCAATCAGATTCTAGTTATCATTTATTTAATACATTCTTCAAAATGACAGCTAGAATACGATTGGTTGCTATAGGCAACATCTCCACTTTTTCAAACGCACAGTTTAATAAATTTAGCCCAGTCTGTCTCATGAACCTCTGAGGTTGCTAGTGCTTTCAGACATAAGACTTACTAAGGTGGTATGCGAGGACATGTCTGCATTAAATGCAGGATCTGCGGAAAAAATATAGAACTCAGGGAGACAGTCTGTGAACATAAACGACTTCACCAGACTTCTTTGAATTTTGGAAGTACTGGTGAGCATGAAGATACAAAGACACCATTCGAACAAAAGACAGGGAGATCAAAATTAAATAATACTCAGCACCGTAGGGTAAAGTTAGACAGCAAAATATTTCTTTCATTTTTTTTCTCTTCTTTTCATTAATATTCAGTCCTACTTGCCGTTTCTTTTTTTAATCTCTAATTACAGAGACGATTCGGCGAGATAACGGCCCGAATAATCCCTGTTGTATGTGTTAAATAATTTAATATTTAGTGATTTAGATTGGTCACATCTGATAATGTGTATTTAGAAATATTTAACGTGACTGTTATTTAAAAAAAATTATATAGATTTTTTATTTAAAAACAAAAGATAAGAACTAATACGATTTGTTGATTCCTGGAATATATTGTATTTGTATAATCTAGTAATATAACATTGAGGATTAATTGCAACTTTCTTCTAAGTTTTGTTTTTGTTGACAAAATACGTAACAGAAGTTGAATCTGCAAATAAGATTTGTTGTGCAAATTAAAGGATGATTTTTGTAGTTACACCTAGGGAATATTATGTACAGTGGTGGTTTGGGAAAGGACATTCATGAATTTTAATAAAAATCATTCTTACTGGAGTTATTCTTCAAGTCATGTGACTACCATGGCAACCACAGTCACATGACACATGATGTACAGTCATGGGCTAAAGTTTTTGGCAGATGGACAAACAAAAACCGACAAATATTATTTTTCACAAAGTCTGCTGCCTCAGTTTTTCTGATGGCAATTTGCATATACTTCAGAATGTCATGAAGAGTGATCAGATGAATTGTAATTATTTTCAAAGTCCCTCTTTGCCATGATAATGAACTTTATCCCAAAAACAACATTTCCATTGCATTTCAGCCCTGCCACAAAAGGACAAGCTGAGATCAGGTCAGTGATTCTCTCGTTAATAAAGGTGAGAGTGTTGACGAGGACAAGGCTGGAGATCACTCTGTCATGCTGATTGAGTTAGAATTAAAAGGAGGGTGGTGCTTGAAATCATTGTTTTTCCTCTGTTAGCCATGGTTATCTGCAAGGAAACTCGTGTAGTCATTATTGCTTTGCACAAAAAGGGCTTCACAGGCAAAGATATTGCTGCTGGTAAGATTGCACCTAAATCAACCATTTATCAGATCATCAAGAACTTCAAGGAGAGAGGTTCAATAGTTGTGAAGAAGGCTTCAGAGCGCCCAAGAACATCCAGCAAGCACCAGGACTGTCTCCTAAAGTTGATTCAACTACAGGATCGGGGCACCACCAGTGCAGAGCTTGCTCAGGAATGGTAGCAGGCAGGTGTGAGTGCATCAGCACACACAGCGAGGCGAAGACTTTTGGAGGATGGCCTGGTGTCAAGAAGGCCAGCAAAGAATCCACTTCTCTCCAGGAAAAACATCAGGGACAGACTGATGTTCTGCAAAAGGTACAGGGATTGGACTGCTGAGGACTGGGGAAAAGTCATTTTCTCTGATGAATGCCCTTTCAGATTGTTTGGGGCATCTGGAATAATGCTTGTCTGGAGAAGGAAAGGTGAGCGCTACCATCGGTCCTGTGTCATGCCAACAGTAAAGCACCCTGAGACCATTCATGTGTGGGGTTGCTTCTCAGCCAAGGGAGTGGGCTCACTCACAATTTTGCCTAAGAGCACAGCCATGAATAAAGGTTGGTACCAAAACATCCTCCAAGAGCAACTTCTCCCAACCATCCAAGAACAGTTTGGTGACGAACAATGCCTTTTCCAGCATGATGGAGGACCTTGCCATAAGGCAAAAGTGGTAACTAAGTGGCTCGGGGATCAAAGCATCAAAATTTTGGGTCCATGGCCAGGAAACACTGCAGACCTTAATCCCATTGAGAACTTGTGGTCAATCCTCAAGAGGCGGGTGGACAAACAAAACCCACAAATTCTGACAAACTCCAAGCATTGATTAAGCAAGAATGGGCGGCCATCAGTCAGTATGTGACCCAGAAGTTGATTGACAGCATGCCAGGGCGAATTGCAGAGGTCTTCAAAAGGAAGGGTCAACACTGCAAATATTGACTCTTTGCATAAACTTAATGTAATTGTGAATAAAAGCCTTTGACACTTATGAAATGCTTGTATTTTTTTATTCTCAAATTTTTTTTGCCATGACTGTAGTGAGTATATAGGCTTTGGAACTCCCTTCTGAACTCTGTCTGCGTCATAAAATCCTCCCTCTCCCTTCCTTTTCCCTCTCTGTCTTCAAATGACATGCTGAGAGTCTAAGAGGTATATTTACTATGTGACGGTTCCGTAGAATCGCAGATTCCCAGTGCTTTGAAGGCATTTTCTTCAAATGGCAATTTTATTAAAGACAAAACCAGATGGGCTTTGTATTTAATAAAAGTGCTGTTGTAAAAATGCCTTCAAATCGATGGGAATCATCAGTTCTAAGGAACCACCGCATAGTAAATATATACCTGTGAGTATGATTAGTTGCCATACTTGTCTGCCCTAGAGAGATTTTGAAAAGGAGATACTAATGTATAAGAGGACAGATAAGAAAAATGACAGCTGCATGCTTGAAAGATGCTTAGCTTGCTATTTAAAGAATAAAAAAAAACCTTATAGGTGACGTAGCTTTTTTAAATATGTTTTGGGCATCTATTATTGGCATTTCCTATCCAATATTTATTATTAAAAAAAAATCACTGTAAAATAGGAGTAGAGGTTTAAAATGGACCTGTCTCATAGACACCACTTTGTGGTCTGAACCAGCATGCAGCCTACCAGTGTGCTAGGAACTAGACACACTATGGGCTAGATTTACTAAGCTGCGGGTTTGAAAAAGTGGGGATGTTGCCTATAGCAACCAATCAGATTCTAGCTTTCATTTATTTAGTACGTTCTACAAAATGACAGCTAGAATCTGATTGGTTGCTATAGGCAACATCCCCACTTTTCAAACCCGCAGCTTAGTAAATCTAGCCCTATGTGTAGGTGGCAGGTTTACTGTCAATTCTGCAGCACTGCTAAACTTTTGTGCCTCAGGCGCGAGGAGAGATTTTGGAATAGACTCTGACCCATGATGCAGCCTCACAGTTAATGGACACCTACGGTATATCTGACATCTATTAATGCCTTTGACTCTTTTCTTGCTTTGCGGGACTCTCTTTTTCCTGCCACAAGCTATGTAGAAACATTTCTGCAAGGTGTGACAGCCGTTGCTAGCTTTTATAGGTGGCATGATGCCACACAAGATGGGAAAATTATGTATAGATGATTTTTTTTTTAGCAGCCACAAGGTTAGTTAACAAAAAAAACTCCAGACACTGCAGTCCTGAGAATATGGAAACGGTGCAGTGACACACAAAATGCTTTTACAAGAGCCACTTATGAAATCCGGAAGATGTGCTGGGGGTACACTCTCCATTATGCACAAAGCAGAAATTGAGGTGCATTTGCGCAAATAGAAATGTATTACATGCCGATATATTTTGCAGTTAGTAATTGACCTTCACTGGTGGACTTATCAGTGCAGATGGGAATAGGGACTTGCTTCAGGGGTTTTCCTCATAAAATACAGTATAATTCTCTCCAGTTTTAGTAATGCATTCCTTTCCAGTGAATTCAGCTTGCGTTAATACATCTCATAAACTTTTAACTCTAAGTGCATGACCCCGCTTTACAAGCCAGCATGTATGGCATGGTCTCTCTCATGCTTCTGGTGATAAATGGGCGATGTGGATACGTACTTTGATCAGCTGAATACACAGTGAGCCCTGGATTGGGAAGCTATCTATATTTACCCCAATCCATATAAAATATTGAGTAAATCTAAAGACAGCTTTTGAAATATTCATATATGACCTAAAATACACCTTACACTGTGCTGCTGTTTGTTAAAGGGATTTCCTATAAATAAATAAATAAATATGTTTTATGGTTTTAGAGAAGGAGAATTGAAGCAGTCATGCTAACATAGAGATGATTTTTATATTGTGTGAGCTGTTTGCTTATAGTTGCTCAGTCTCACGGAATGTCCAAGAGATTCATATATCATATACCCCAATACCAAAGTCTGTGGCAGCGGGACGTGAGGCGTGGCCAAGTCACAATGAGGTGTGGTCACGATGGGGTCTGGTCACATCACGATGGGGGCATGACCATGCACAAACAGAGGGCTGCCTGCTAATTAGATCACTCTCTACCCCCCAACGTTCAGCGGGACAAACATGTCCCTGCCCTGGCCGCGGGACAGATCCTTCAAATCGGGATATCTGCTGTACTTTTGGGTGAGCAGGCAATGGAGGGGTTTGGTGCTTACCTGCCTGCAAATCAGAACACCATGCCGCCAGTGGGCGTGACCAGCATGCAAGGGGGCGTGAATATCATTTTAGTCAGTGCTTGGCTGCTCTCCAACTCTTCCTATCCCCATAATATACATGGGCACTACTTTTAGGTGCACAGAGCTCTCCCTTTCAAAGCAGAGCTGTGTGAAGTGGGAGCCGGGTCTAGTCACCTCAATTATACAGTGCCCCAGGCTTGGATGGGGGGTTTCCAGGCACTAGGAACCCCCTCCCCCTTTGGTTTGCCTATGCCCGTCCACCTCATTGACCCCTGAGGGGAAATGTGCCTGATGATGAAATTAGTGTCATCATATGCATTACATATGCATTACATATGAATCATATGCATTACATCTATGAACAAAGTAAATACCGCTATACTTACATCAATAAGAATTAATTCCCTTTATTTTGCTGCCCCAATAAGTTTCGCTGTTTGAGACAGCTGCGACATTATAGACTGACTAAAAATAGCTAACAGGTATACCTTCCGTAAAGCTAAATGTACACCTATATGTGTATTGTTACATGGTGTTACTGATAGTGTGCTTTCCAAAATGAGTGGGACAGACATAAATGGTGATAGAAATTCAGTCTTATCGCTGCATTTTAATAAATAAACTCCATGGTTACATGAAATAGAAGACTTAGGGCTAGATTTACTAAGCGGCGGGTTTGAAAAAGTGGAGATGTTGCCTATGGCAACCAATCAGATTCTAGCTTTCATTTATTTAGTGCACTCTACAAAATGACAGCTAGAATCTGATTGGTTGCCATAGGCAACATCTCCACTTTTTCAAACCCGCAGTTTAGTAAATATACCCCTTAGATGGCACTGCCCAAATGAAGTCAAACTCTAAGGGGTCTATTTATCAATAATTTTTTTTCCCAGAATAAGACCGTTTTCGGGGAATAGCCGCAAATCTAACTACCCTGCAAATGTATTATTGCATTTTTTAGCGAAATACATAGCAGTCCCCATAGATGTCTATGGGGACTTCTATGTGCCGCAATTTAGCAACTTTCGAAAAAAACCTTTTACACATGTGGTAATGTACGCTACATTACCGTTTCTGGTCCGTTTCAGCACTGTGAAGCTCTGCTCCGAAGAGCAGAGCTTTACAGCGCATGGGCAGCCATGTCACATGACCCAGGTCCTTTGGGTCACATCTCTTTGGATGCCTGTGCGCATGCCCGAGTTATCAATCGGCGCATTAGCACAGGATTTAAAAGGAGGAACGAAGAAGCCACCCAGGATCGCATTACGAAGATGGAGTGGTAGGTAAGTTTTTTTTTTCAAAGGAACAGCAGTTTATCAGAACTGCTATTCCTGTGTAGGTTTTTTCATAAATATGAGAAATAGTTCAATCCTTATTAATGCGCTAAAGATTGAAAACTATTTTTCATATTTTGCGGTCCTTGCTAAATATGCCCCTCTAAGTTGTTGGAACAATTAACACATCGGTTGGAGATCACCTGGTGCAACCGTGACTGTCCTTCACCATTTATCTTACTTGATCCGCCTTCCTCTTCTGGCTCTGGAGAAGGCTTTTACTTTTGTGCTGCTGGGCCACTCCAGGGGTTACCTGCCAGCTCGGAGCAGCTGTATTGCCCAGTATTTTATTTTTGCATCATACTCGATGCTGGATAAAGAGACATGACAATCCTGTCCTTGGTCTGAAGACAGTCCTTGGCTCTACTACTGATGTCCCACTACCTTCACAAATATTGAATTGTTTTATATTTGTGGGGATATAATTATGTCTGAGCTAGGGTTCACAGCTAATCTTTAGTCCAGTACTCTCTACCTGCTGTTGTTAACTCAATACCCTGTCACCACGTTGCTTCATTTTACCGACGTTCAAAGCCAGCACGGTGGCTAAGTGGTTAGCACTTCTGCCTCACAGCACTGGGGTCATGAGTTTGATTCCCAACCATGGCCTTATTTGTGTGGAGTTTGTATGTTCTCCCTGTGTTTGCGTGGGTTTCCTCCGGGTGCTCTGGTTTCCTTCCACACTCCAAAAACATACTGGTAGCTTAATTGGCTACTATCAAATTGACCCTAGCCTGTCTGTCTGTGTGTATGTTACGGAATTTAGACTGTAAGCCCCAATGGGGCAGGGACTGATGTGAGTGAGTTCTCTGTACATCGCTGTGGCACTATATAAATATATGGTGATGATGATGATTTAAAGTTTATTGTGTTGCCAATCATGGTGACTCAACAAGACGCTCTGTCGTGGCAAATTTGGAAAAGGAGTCACATTATTTAATATGGGATGTCTACATTACAAAAGAGGCAATTCAGGTAAGGTGGGGGGGTAGGTAGGGAGATTACTTTTACAAGATAATGGTTAAGATGGATATGCATCCATAGCATATAATTCCATAGAATAAAATAAATCTTTATACCTGTTTGATTTTGTTTTGATCAGTTCTGTGCTTTCAACTGTTAGTTCAGATTGTACTTGTAAACAAATTTATGGTCTGCTATTTAAAATGACAAGGCTTTAAAGAAGGATAAATAGATTTCATCCGATAAATTGCACTTTTCTGCATTAACGTGTCTATAAAGCAATAAGCGCTTGATATGCTTTTGCTGGGAAAGCCTTCCCTGAACTCCCAGCCTGTGATAAATCACAGTGACGGCTCAGCCCTCCCCTCACTAATAACTGCTCTTAAAAAGTGATATTTATTGAAATGGGCGGATTCAGGACATTAAATAGTGGCGTTTTCCCTACCCCGCTGCTTGTAAAGTCTTTATTGTAGAGAAGGAAATCGTAGAATATTCAGACTCTAGAATTCTTTTTCACTCTTACACTGGAAGTGGGTCAACCAGTCTATGTTATCATGCAAAATAGCAATTAATTGGAAGGTACCGTAATTAAGGCGGGATAAAAAGGAACACGGTACCTGTAGGAAATGATTTAGAAGAACCTGAAGACATTTAGAATTAATTTGTTTTGGGGGCAGTTTCAGTTTTCACTGCAAAACATACAACCTCAAAAGTTGCCCGCAGACATAAATAGTTCACTGTGTATGCTCTTCGCCCTACACAATACCTTAAATAATGTAAACCACTTATATAAAATAAAGACACGGAGACTTGAGTAAAGTGGCACTAAAACTATTTTATTATATCCTATTAAAACCTGGTGGCGGAGAAAGGGCACTGAAGATCAGCTCCAGCGATACCCAACCAAGCGTGGACATGGCAATATAGCTTTAAGTCCACCCTCTTCTCTCATAACCCCACTGCTTGGCCGGCCCTAACCTGGCGTCAGATTAAACTGCACTCACCTCACTACTCACTCCCCCTCCCTCACTGAGCCGGGCGAGGCCCCTCCCCACGGAAGGGACAAGAGTAACCGATTGCCTTGTAAGGGGACAGATACCTGCGCCAATCACGATAGAGTCGTCTATATCAGCTGCTGATCGCAGTGCCTTCCTCCCCACCGAAACTGTAACCTACTAAACAGCATTATGCTAAACCACCATAATACACTATCATTTCTTAAAAAAAATGGCGTGGGTGGGCGGGATTTTGCCAGCCGAGTGACTCACCCAGGAAATTGCATCTCCTACAAATCCACAAGGACCTCCCCTCAGCATCACTGGCCAGACCCACACTCCACATTATCTCTTTCAGGTAAGTGCAAGCACGAATGCAACACTGTCACTATTTACTTGCGTTCGTCTAAAAGGGGACTCTCTTGTACATAACCTATTGGTCTATCCACACTGTTTATTTTGGGGGGTAGGTGTAGTTTTCTAATTATTTTACTATAAATTGACTTACAAACTCCCCACCACAACTCAAATGCAGAATTTCTAGAGGGGAGGGGATTTTAGATGTTGTAACAAAGCAAAATAATGCCTTCTTGCTTCCAGCTTGTCTCTCACATGTCCCATTGCCACCAGCTTTTAATAAATAAACAGTTTAATTCTGTATCTATGTAATTTAGATGACATTTGTATTTCTTTGACATTTCTATTTCTATAAGCAAGTAAAGTCACTTCTTACCTCTCTCTCTAACTCACAGTAGCCAGTGTTCAGCCCTCAGCTCCTCAGGGGCGGAGATTATCTGGCTGGGAGTGAAGAGGAGGGGCGTCTGCTGTCTTCTACTGAGTGTGTGTGACATCATTTTTAATGGCACCCGCCAGCACAAAGTATTATTATTATTACGCTAACAATATCTCATTCAGAGACATTGTTAATGTTGTTACGAAGCCTTAGACCCTCCCGAGCCTAGCGTCCTAGGCAGCTGCCTAAAGTTGCCTAATGGCCGAATGAAAGTGTAAACTCAACTGGGAAGGAAAACTATAATTTAAAAATTATAAATTGCAGTAGAATCTTGTTTTCATTACAGTAAAGAAGGTTTAAAAAAAAAAAAGCAGTCTGTGCAGTATTTTGTCCTTTATAAATCCTGAGGCTGTCTGACATTTCCTGAGTGATGACATCCGTAAGACGCAGTACATTGTGACACATTTTAAAGATCACAACAGTAAACAAGGCTGGAACCTGAAACGATTTTAATCACGGTGACAGAATAATCCTCGGAGATCAGGAGACGGCAGAGAACATTCATTAGTTTATACATCCAGGTCTCCTCTTTACTGTCATACATGATAGGAATATAATCCGCACAGTGTTTACATGGCGTGATCATTCTCAATACACCCTCCTGTCATCATCAGGATATATAATATGTTGTATAAAATCAAACATGACAGCCACGGGCGTAGCTAATAAGGTTGCAGGGGCAGTGGCTGCTTCTGGGGACGCCTGTCAGCTGCTGGGCCTCGTAGCAGCTGTTACCCCATGTAACTATCACCATGGTGCTCTAGGACAGTGTTGGCTAACCTGTGACACTCCAGGTGTTTGTGAAACTACAAGTCCCAGCATGCTTTGCCAATATATAGCAGCTTATTGCTGGAAGGGTATGCTGGGACTTGTAGTTTCACAACACCTGGACTGTCACAGGTTAGCCAACACTGCTCTAGGGCCTTCTCCCGTATGCTGCCTCCTCTCAGGTGCACTCCGCACAGTATTCATAGTATGGATTTACAAAAAGGCAGGTTCACAACATAAAAGCATTTTGTCAGGTCACGTGCCTATTTTGTCACTCACAAAAAAAGGATTCGGGATGGCAGAATCTTGCTGGTAGGAGCTGGGAGATCAGGAGTATCCCTGATACAGGACAACTGTGGTGTTGCCTACTGCGACCGATCAGGAATGAAAGCAAATATCTGATTGGTTGCTATAGGTAACAGCACCATTTTTCCTGTGCAAAGGTTTTCTCTTTTACGATAGGCTGCCTTTTAAAGAATATTAATTAAACCCACTAAATGCGCACCTCACGGAGTGCCTCAGTGAACATAGTTCCTAGTGGACCACAAGGCTGCATTAAAAGTACGTGTTTGTTCCACAAAACGGTGTTCTCTACAGTCACCTGTTATTTTTCACCCCTGTAGTGACAGCAACAGAAAAGAAGTAATAGAGACAATAATTGTAGCCCCGCAGTTTTATAGCCGTACGACGTGAATAAAAAAAATCCATTTTAAGTTTTTTCCCTGTCTAACGCCAAGTGATTTGCTTCGTATTTTTGTATCCTTCAGCATTTGGCAGTCAAGCTATTAGCTGAACACATACTGTATGTGTAATGAAGAGAAAGGCTTTTTTCGTTTTAGCAACAAATGATCCTTTTCTGGGACCAGTTTCTACGTTTCTTTGACTATATAAGACTAAGTAAAAGGTTAGATTTATTTTCTTGTCCCCACTGTGAGGGATCCCTGTGACTAACCGCTAATGGAGACAACGCGTCCCGCGCCCTGTATTCAGCCCTCTCACTCAGATGTAAAAGGTCATATTTGCATTCTGAGCTCCAACTGTGCATTGTACAGTACACCGTTCATGAATTCATTACCAAGGCATAAAAACGGTAATAATCTTTTTCCAAGTTCAGTGACAAATAATGTGAGCTGCTACATGTCTCCTGGTGTAATAAATGATATGATTATCTTTGCTTAAAGCCCCCAAAAAAACTCCTCTACTGATTTTCTCTCTTTCTATGCCCCATCCTTTGCAGGCGGCTAAATTCTGATAATGTTATAGATCTGCAGTAGAGATGAGCACAGTTGCGGAAAACTTTTGAGTGGATCGAGTTTGGCAGTCGAACAGGCAGGGGTGTGAATCTGGTGATCCAATCTCTGAATTCCACTTTTGCTTCACCGTTACGCACTGTAATTTTACATTAACATTTTATAAAAATTATTAACAGAGCTGGTGCAATAGAGGTCACTTACTTCTCCTGCGTGGTGTGGTAAGACTGGGAACACATAAGGTCAAATTCCACCAGTGAAAGGGTGAAATGACGTGGCCAAATGCGGAACATGCTGATATTTTGCGAAAACAAATATCACTCATCTCTAGAGCAGTCAGATTAACATTAGGAATGTGATATCAGTCACTAAGCCCCATAACAAACTTGGGGCTACAGACCAACAAACCACTTTTTGCTCTTCTGAGCAGGGCCGAGGTCTGACTCTTGAGTAGTGAAGCTTTGTTTGAGCTTTCAGTTCTCGAACTGAAAGCCCAGGCTAGGTTTCACTTGACATACCCCTGTGCATGCTCAGAAAAACGGAGTGTTGGCCTCAATAGCGGATTGACCAACATCCCCAGGCCCCTTTACCGCCAGGCCCCATAGCCGCCACATGGGCTGCAACGGCCGAGGCCCTGTCACTGATTAACATACATTCTAGAAAGAGACTGGAAGTACTCCCATTGCTGGGGCTTTGAAAGTATTGATGAAGGGTTTGGTTAATTCTCACCATGGTAGATCTTTTGTAAGTATGTTTATTTATAAATGTATTCCAGAAAAGAACAATTAAGGTGAGGGAACATTTGTAGTTTATTTTGCTTTGTTGTCTTTCAAGTAGAGAAGAATTGAACTCTGTGGTCGAAGTTGGAATTTAGAAGTGCTGATATGGACATTTCAGGTGAAAGGTCAGGGGCCTCCTAGACCCACAGAAGCTTTATGGATTTTGATAGTGTAGAATGAATAATTAATTCTAGATGCATTTAAGCACTATATAGTATAATGTAAAACATATTAAAGGATGCAAGGCTATCCCCACCTCTCCAGTGCCCTCTCATCTATGTCCCTCCACTTTTCCCTCATTACAGGTATTCTTAGTATACATACATTTTCCCTCATATTTCTTGTGTTCTAGAATGTATCCCCTGTGTTCCTCACCTCTCCCTTATATTTCCATGTGTCCCTCCTCCGTCCCCTAACCTGTGTCCTCTGTCTGGATACTATGACCTGATAGTATCAGGTAATGATTGAACAGGAGATAGCAACATCCAGATGCTCATGTGCAGAAAACATAGTAGACAACTATGTAAAACAACTAGAAATCTTTATATCGTTGCCACCCCTGGGCCTGATCCATCAGGGCACGTACCAGCCGATTTTGAGTACAGACAGACAGATTGTGGCACAGACAGACTGAGATACAGACAGACAGATTGGGGCACAGACAGACTGGAGTACAGACAGACAGATTGTGGCACAGACAGACTGAGATACAGACAGACAGATTGGGGCACAGACAGACTGAGATACAGAAAGACAGATTGTGGCACAGACAGACTGGGGTACAGACAGACAGATTGGGGCACAGACAGGCTGGGGTACAGACAGATAGATTGGGGCACAGACAGACTGAGATACAGACAGACAGATTGTGGCACAGACAGACAGATTGAGGCACAGACAGACAGATTGTGGCACAGACAGACTGGGCTACAGACAGACAGATTGAGGCACAGACAGACAGATTAAGGCACAGACAGACTGGGATACAGACAGACAATAAAGCCATCATATTATGCAGCTCTGTACATAGAATATTTTATTAGTTCACAACAGCCCCTGCTCCGTTGGAGCTTACAGTCTCAATTCTCTTTCTACACAAACGAGGGTCTATTAACCTACCAGCATGTTCTATCAGTTTAAGCATGGTTAACGTGAACATCTTCCTCTGTATATGCTCAGTGTAAATATATTATTTTCAAAATAAGTTGCGCATCCATTGGTTTCTCATTTACGGGCCTGTTTTTTATTTATCTCCTGATTCCACCGTAAAGTAACATATTAATCGCTGCTTATCAATGTTAAAATATATATATATTTTGACAAAAAGTGAAATGAGTTACAGAGGTGTAGAGGTGAACACTCAACAGTGTTCTAGGAGAAAATCTGTTTTTTTTTATTATAGTCTTGTGTTATACTGAATTTACCTCTTTTTCTGACCACCCTCTTATAAGTTAGCAGCTGCTTAGCACAACAACTAACCTGGGAACCGCAGCCTAAAAGTTCCCCTTGGTGATAGCTTCCTTGTGAGAGTTCATAGTGCATACTAGTGTTCCCGTTGCATTCTGTGCTCCAGGTTACCTGGTGCAAGTCACTAGCAGACTAACAGGTCAACATCTGGACCCAAAGTTACAAGGGGCTGTATGAGACAGGGAGAGACAGAGGTTTCTCCAAACCCAACACATCTACACTTGCAGTCAAACACACATAGCTAAATACATGGACTCATGGACACAGTCTTCTAGAGAGACACATACAGCCACATACCGCCTTATGACTTTATTACTATACTATTTTAGATTCTGTATATTTTGTCTCAACATATAAAGTCTGTTTTATTTACTGAAACACATTTTTTTATGATCTTTTAGGTGATCATCAGCAAAATTATAACCACCTTGTGCTCAACAATACTTCCCAGACGCCCACAAATGGTAAGCTGGATTTCAAGAGTCTCTCTCGTCTTTCCACACAGTAGTTGGGAACCCCTGGGATTAACTATATGTTCTAAAGAACTTGGTCTAGTTGTGATATCTATATGTTTTAATTAACTTGATCTGGTTGGGATTGCTATATGTTCTAATGAACTTGGTCTGGTTGGGATTGCTATATGTTCTAATGAACTTGGTCTGGTTGGGATTGCTATATGTTTTAATGAACTTGATCTGGTTGGGATTGCTATATGTTCTAATGAAATTAATCTGGTTGGGATTGCTATATGTTCTAATGAACTTGATCTGGTTGGGATTGCTATATGTTCTAATAAACTTGATCTAGTTGGTATATCTATATGTTCTAATGAACTTGGTCTGGTTGGGATTGATATATATTCTAATTAACTTGATCTGGCTGGGATTGCTATATGTTCTAATGAACTTAGTCTGGTTGGTATTGTTATATGTTCTAATGAACTTGGTCTGGTTGGGATTGCTATATGTTCTAATAAACTTGATCTAGTTGGAATATCTATATGTTCTAATGAACTTGGTCTGGTTGGAATTGATATATGTTCTAATTAACTTGGTCTGGTTGGAAATGCTATATTTTGTAATCAACTTGGTCTGGTGGGATTGATATATGTTCTAATGAACTTGGTCTGGTTGGGATTGCTATATGCTCTAATGAACTTCATCTGGTTGGGATTGCTATATGTTCTAATGAACTTGGTCTGGTTGGGATTGCGATATGTTCTAATGAACTTGATGTGGTTGGGATTGTTATATGTTGTAATGGACATGGTCTGAATGGGATTGCTATATGTTCTAATGAACTTCATTTGGGGGTAAATGTATGAACCTCCGGATTCTTCAACTCCGGCGAGTTCAGCGTCTTCAGCGCTTAAATTTAAAGCGGCGCTGCCTTGTAAAGGGAGACTTCCCTTTACAAGGCAGCGCCGCTTTAAATTTAAGCGCTGAAGACGCTGAACTCGCCAGACTTGAAGAATCCGGAGGTTCATACATTTACCCCCTGGTTGGGTTTGTTATATGTTCCAATGAACTTGGTCTGGTTGGAATTGCTATATGTTGTAATGAACTTGGTCTGGCTGGAATTGCTATATGTTCTAATAAACTTCATCTGGTTGGGATTGCTATATGTTCTAATGAACTTGGTCTGGTTGGGATTGATATATATTCTAATTAACTTGATCTGGCTGGGATTGCTATATGTTCTAATGAACTTAGTCTGGTTGGTATTGTTATATGTTCTAATGAACTTGGTCTGGTTGGGATTGCTATATGTTGTAATGAACTTGGGATTTCTGTATGTTCTGATAACCATATAATGACTCAGAATGATGCGCGTTTGATGAATGTGGGACTGTGAAGATTGATGTGCATTAAAACACTGGGGATTGGAGTGATTAATCTGTTTTTTAATGACCTTGAGGTGTCATGGATTGTTGTATGTTTAATGAAGCCTGTATGGTAGGTATTAATCTGTGTTTTCCGACGAACCCGGGAATGACAGGCATTCATGTGTGCTCTGGTGAATTTGAATGGTGATATTAAAGTGTTTGCTGGTACACTTGGGGATCAATATATTTTCAGATAAAAATTGTCTAGTGGGGATTGATATGTGTTCTGATGGAACATGTCATAGTGAGATCTATGTGTTTTCTGATTAGTTGGTCTAGTCGAAATTGATGTGTTTTCTGATGACCTTGAGGTGGCAAAGATTTTAGACTAAAAAAAAATCACTAAAATATTGATCATATAAATGTGTTAAAAGTATAAAATGCATCTTGTAAACATATAAACAATATACATGTAAACTATTATTGGAAAAGCTAATGATATTTACAAAATTATTTTACATAGGTGATATTTTTAGGCTTCTTTGAGTCCCAGGTCATCAATACCCCTCTCCACCACTTTCACTTAGCCAATTTACCTGAAAATTAGGATTCCTTTAACTTTCCTTATATACTACAGATCCATCACCAACAGGTCATAAAAACAACATAGAAAAACACCATCTTGAGGCATGGGTTTGGGGCTTACTCAACATAAATTCTCCATATAATATAATTCCCTTACTAGCAATGTTGTCATGGTCTATTGTTAACGTAATGTATTTTGTATTACTAAATACTTCTTTTATGGGCAATTATCCAAAAGCAATGTCATGATAAATTAAAATATAATATATTCATTCATGTTTCATGTTACATATAGCATTATTTAGTACCGATTAGAGACACGCAACCTGTAGGTTGGGACCCCAAGTCCTGTCCCAAAATCTTTTTTTGGGATGGCATGATTGCCAGCTATGCAATACATTCTATTGGGGTCTACTTATTTTGCAGTCCTAGAACATTGGCACTCTGACACTTGGGGTCTCGACAAACAAAATGTTTGAGCATAACTGGTACAGACTTATCCAGAAGGAGAAAGCATAATAAAAAATAATAAAGATGGTAAGATAGGCTCTAAAATCAGTGGTCATTGAGCATAAAGCCCAGGATTACACCTTTGCTGCTTGTTGAACATCATTTTTGGTAAAACAAGAGTATTAACATTAGAAATGCAAAAATAGGTGCATTTATACAAAACATACTTGGCTACAAGCAAAAATGGTTCTAGCAACAAATATCTTGAACAAACGGTTAGTGTTAGTGGCCTGAATTATTGAAAGATCTTTTTTTGGTAGCCACTGTAGTGACCAAACAGAACTTATTGTATGTATGTATGACATTTGTGCATGGCCAGCCCTGGGTAATTTCATTCATACAGATATTTGTTAATTAGACACAAGTTACATATATTACATTACATCTCTTATTTTTATATGTTTTATAACTTTTATTTCACCATGTAGTGCGCTTGGGGTAGGAACATTTAAGGGCAAATTCTGCTGATGAAACGTTAAATTTTACGGGCAAATGAGGAAAGAAGCAAATGTTTTGGAGAACTGTTTTAGATTATTCGCTACCTGGGAGTATGAAGCTGACTCAGTCCCTAGGACGGCGGCAGAATTCTATTTGTATTTCAGGCAATTAAAACTAACCTGGGTGATTGACAGTGACCACCATACATCTCCCGCTGTGGAGTTTGCTTTTGAAACTATAAATATAAATAAAATATGAAAATGAAGCTTGAATGCTCAGATGTATCACTTCTGGCAAATACAAACAGGCACTGTTTTTCCTGAAATTATGTTTATGTACAAGATGCTCCCTGTGATACACCCAATGCAATTTTGTTTTGAGGATGAAGGTTGATTTTGACACATGGCCTTAATAGTTTAAACAATGAGATTTGAAAAACGCACATTACAGGGCTATCAAAGGTCAGTGAGGATATTAAAAGTAAAAGTATTACTCAGTGTGATGGTATATGTAATTAGCTCTGGCATAACTGAGTTATTACAGCTTCTCCGATCCTCAAAGCTTCTCAAACCGGTAGGCTCCAACGTCAGTTCTGGCACTTACTTTCCAATGTGTTCTGTAGTTGTTTAGCAAAGTCAGTATCTGATTGGACAGGTGAACCAGATGGACTGGCATTTAGAATGTTCCATCATACTGTTCCAAAAACATACTGGTAGGTTAATTGGCTGCTATCAAAAATTGACCCTAGTCTCTCCCTCTCTGTCTGTCTGTGTGTGAGTGTGTGTCTATATTAGGGAATTTAGACTGTAAGCCCCAATGGGGCAGGGACTAATGTGAATGAGTTCCCTGAACAGCGCTGTGGAATTAGTGGCGCTATATAAATAAATGATGATGATGATGATGAGTGGTCTGAGGAGTGGCCTGAGCGCTCTGGGCTATTGCAACGGTTTCTCGGTTGATGATAAATGCAAAGTGCATATAGTTCAGCTGCCGACTGTGTAAGATGGTGTTACAGGTGCATTTGGTGTGTGACTGTATGTACGACTGTGTGTGTGTGCATGAGTGTGACTGTAGCAATGATGATGGGACATGGACTGGACCCATTGACAACTTTGCTAATGGACCCAGTTAACTTAAACTAAGTTTAGTCCAATATTTAGAACCAATTTAGATTGGTCAGTATTGGTCTATGAACAATCTTAGATGGTGTCATTGTTTCAATTTTATGTAACAATCTGTCCTCCTTTTTACAGAAAAACCACGCATGAACAACATCCTTACCTCTGCGACTGAGCCGTACGATTTGTCTTTCTCCCGATCATTTCAGAACCTCTCCCACCTCCCGCCATCCTACGAGTCAGCTGTGAAGACCAATCCAAGTAAATATTCTTCTCTCAAAAAATTAAGTAGGTGTAATTCAGTTCATTCTCATTGCCTTGGGCCATATTTTATAGGAATGGCTGGACAATGAGGTACTAACGCATTTCATAAACTTTTCAGCTTCATTGTACGTGTTTCTGCGACTGTGTTATCAGCTACAAATTGTGTGTGAAAGTCACATATAAGATGCTTAATTTCATATCATTACACCGCTGGAAATGACATAATGAAGCTCTTTCTCTAAAGCTAATTCTGTATTCATGAATACTGGAGCATTGTACCTAAAATGACAGAAATGTGTATTTTAAAGATAAGCTCCCTCCACCCAAAAAATGGCGAAAAAATAGTAGGAGTCCCCCACAGTTCTGGAAAGAAAGTCACTATGTTGGCTCTGGTAATGGTCACTTTCCAGAAATGACGCCCCTGGAAAAGTTTGAATAAATTTACCTTTCAGTTCAATATACCAATATAGCTGATTGGATGGCCACCCTGCCTCGTCCAATCAACTTTAATGGTATATAGTGCTGACCAATTTATTAACTTCAATGCCTCCAATGTGTCAGCCTAAAAGCCTAAAATTTGCACACATGCTGGTCCTGTCTTCTGTCTTTCAGCATGTGGCCGGCTTTACTAAGACTACTCCATACTTGTCTACTCTCCCGTACTTTTCTGGGAGACTCCCGAATTCTGGGTAGGTCTCCTGGGAGAACAGACCATTCTCCCGCATCAAGCCCACTTTCTAATGAAGTGGGCAGGATGGGGCCTCCATGACGCGATTTGCCCTGCTTGTGAAATGACGCAATGATTGCATCATAGCGTTGTGTGGGCGGGGACAAAATTCCCCCCGCCCCCTCCTCAGTCACATTTCACCTCAGAACAAGTCTTCAAGTATTGAGTATTCCAGAAAGCTCTCTAAAACCATTTGCTATGCTCTGTCCCTGGGTGATAAGTAAATGTACATGGCTTACAATAATCTGATGTTATGTTGTATAATTGATACTCTGTATATCAAAATATAGGTTTCTCTTTGCTCTCTTTTTGATAATAAGTTTGGCCACTCTTGAGTTGTTCTCATTTGGGGTTGGGTACGATTTAACTATGGTGATAATTCCGACAGAGGCAATTCCTACAAAAGAAAAAGCGGAATAATTAAAATCCGAATGTAAAATAAAGAGACCTACCTTGAACCCGACACTGGACATCACCGAAGGAAGCACATTAAATCTTTATTGACAGACGTCGCGATGACGTCACCCCCCACTGCCGAACACTTCGGAATGGCTTGCTTTCAGCATTGTGCTTCCATCGGTGATGTCCAGCGTCGGGTTCTAGGCAAGTCTCTTTAGTTTACATTCGGATTTTAATTATTTCGGGTTTTTTTTGTAGGAATTGCCCCTGTCGGAATAGTGGCAATCGTATAAAAGATTACCACCGCTCATTTGTGCATTTTAAATTATTTCACTTCAATTGAAAATGCAGCCTATCGGTCCACTAGAAACCAGTGACATCTCTGAGGCACTCCAGGCCAAATATTCATGAGGCACTGGTTCGTAGTGAAATATGAATATGGGTTATGACCACAAAAATGGCTGCCTCCAGTGTATGCAGGTAACATTTGCACTCAATTTTTCAAGATGATTAAAACAATTTTCTGAAGACCAGACAGGAAGGCCCCTGACTGTCTATGTGGAAACACTCAGTGTCATAGTCAGTGACTATCTCCTTCAAATAGATTGACATGTGCTTCTTATTATTTCATATGTGATTCTATGAGGAAATTCAGAAAAGCTGCACTGTTGATAGCAGCAGGAGGCTTATGCTAGGACAGGGTTGAGAGCCGTAGGTCTGAAATAATATTCGGGACATCGCTCGTTTTTGAGGTGCGGGAAAAAAAATTAGCGCACATCATTACCTAACCATCACAAGCAGCATAACTGGATGCTGCAACGGCACCCCGTGGCTAATAGAATTGGACCGTATAAATGTGTTACAGAGTTTACTGAATTTAAGGATAATGAATTTCTTTTCTCTTCACTGTCACGAAAGAGTGTTTTAAATGTCCCCACCTTCTGCACACACCAGGGGCTAGAATTTGCTATGCTACCAGTTAAGCAAGAAAGAAATTCCTCATTTTTCTGACACACCCTATCTGCAGAGAACACAGGACTGTTCTAGAACAGAAGAATTTATCACTGTCAGCGTGAGACTCTGATAACTGCCATTGCATATGTATGAATGAATACACGAGACCACTCAATTTCCATGACGACTATTAAGCCTGGCATTAGGAAACAGGCCTGAGTAATGATTTGACTCACTCTGGAAGGGTATCTTAAATACAGCGGCTAATTCCTTTTGCATATAAAGCAATATTTCCCATAGAAAGGCGAAAGGAAATTATACAGCTTTGACTGAGCCTGGTGTGGAAAGGAGCAATGAATATTTATTTTTACCTCATATATTCCAAAGCATAAATAACTGATATTCTTCAACTAGTTGGGAAGAGATTGAGTAGGGAAAAAGTCAGTGGTTAATAAAAAAATAATTCAATGAAAGTGTACCTGTCGCCCACATACAGCAGAAATCATTTTGTGGGATGAATCATGGCAGCCTGTCAATTCAATAGAAACCATTACATCACTGAGGGTCTGGAGCACTAGGGAACAACATGGCAGCCATTTTCTGGGCTGAACCAGCATCCAAGCAGCCTGTCAATTCAGTAGAAACCATTACATCACTGAGGGTCTGGAGCACTAAAGAACAACATGGCAGCCATGTTCTGGGCTGAACCAGCATGCATGGCAGCCTATAAATTCGGTAGAAACCATTAGATCACTAAGAGTCTGGAGCACTAGGGAACAACATGGCAGCCATTTTGTGGGGTGAACCAACGTCACTAGAAACTATTTACATGTTTGATGGTCTGGAGCACTAGGGAACAACATGGCAGCCATTTTGTGGGCTGACCCAGCATCCATGGCAGCCTGTCAATTCAGTAGAAACTATTACATTACTAGTTGAAGTAAAGCCCTAAGTTGAGGGCAATTAAAATATCGTGTTATACTTCATCAGCTCTGACCATTAGGGGTTAAACAATTTTGGCAGCCCGTCTATCACTCTGGGGGAGTGGCTTTGCAGGAGGTTATAAATTAGCTTGGATTGGTGGGCTGGCTCTCTCTTAGTGCTGGATTTCAGATACCTCCCTCCCGCCCGGCCTAGGTTGGTCATGCTACCATTTAACTTCTTGTCTCATGACAAGGCGCAGTAGGTAGGAGAGCAATGCAGTCAGCGACTAATCGAAGGTGCTACCGTTGAATTGGCCGCACGTCACTGCCCCTTTTGCAGTAACCTGACTCTTGGTCCTCTGGGGCGGAGGATATCCTGTCGTACGCGGCAATGTGAATCCAGAAGGAAGCAGTCGCGATGACGCCAAGTTTTGTACCGGCCAATCGTAAAGACTTGGGACAGCGGTATTGAGATTCACCTTACACTGTATTAGTTTAAAGATTGGTTGTTAGCTGACTGCTTCGCTCTCGTCGCCATCAGAGTTATAAATAAAATTTCCCACTAAATAAAATACGCCCTTTTTTGCCAAACTTATATCTGGTGTCTGTGTCCTTATTTTAGATAAGAAGGTTATCAAGTTTTAACTATAAGGTATAAGTGTAATGATAAAAGGTATTAACACTGAGCATTTTAAGGGTCTGGAGCACTAGGGAACAACGTGGCAGCCATTTTGTGGGCTGAACCAACATCCATGGCAGCCTGTCAATTTACTAGAAACTATTTACATCTTTGAAGGTCTGGAGCACTAGGGAACAACATGGCAGCCTTTTTGTGGGTTTAACCATTATTTATGAAGACTATTAATTCACTCAAATTAATAAGGTCACTGATGTTTTGCATGGGACGGCTATCGTGGGAGGCGGCCGGCACAATTCTTCGTCGGTGTTACCTGTCAATGGCTTTGCTGCTTGGTAAATAGGGAGAAGCCCTATCTCCTGTGAAAACACCTGAATTAGGTTCCTGTCCCTATGATAAATAAACCCCATGTAGCCAGGAAATGGAGTAAATACCTCACCCTAAGCTGGTTAGTTTTTCTTTTTCTCTCTTGTGTCAGAGAGCGATGTGGATTAACCGAGCCGGAAAATATTACTAAATCTGGTAAACAACAGCTTAGTATCTTTGATTCCCAAATGCACGTAAGACAATTTCCATCCTTACTGGCGGTGTGGGAGGGAGTTGGCAGACGGACGCCGCAGCCTCTTCAGGTGTCGCTGGTAGAACACTCTATAAATAACGTCTTTTGCTTGTCAGCCTTATCCAAATCATTGTTATTTCTTGGCAGTTCAGATCATTGGACAAGAACAAAAGAGCTGTACATCTGTCTCTTAATATAGATATGTTTGGTGCCGTGCAAGTAACTGAGTGGGTGTTTATACCTGTTCCTGTGTAGCTTCCTGTTATTCATTTATATAGCAGAAATATACAAACTGTATAATAAAAGCTGAGCACTTTTCTTGTTATATTTGCCAGTACCCGAAGGGTCTATGTTGCATAACCCCTATTCCTATGTCTAATCGTTTGCTAGATACACTCTCATTCAGATGTATCTAGCACTCCTATTATCTACATATTCTTCATTGTTTGGGAGGCTGGGTTAATGCAGTTATCTGTCTAAGCATGACACCAGCCGGTATGTCACATACCCAAACTCATTTTGACTGACTAGTAAGAATTGACTTTCATGCTGGTCAGTTCAACCAATTTTAGCTGCCCCTAGACACAAGCCAAACAATGCCTGCCATGTAACGCAGTGGTGAGAGCCACGCATAGACAGAAGACCTCGAGTGTCTGAAGAATCTACAGGAAATATATATACTAGATACACCCCATTAGAGAGTATCTAGCCAACAATGTGACAAAGGGTAGGCATTCTATTTGCAAAACACTGTGAAGGAATTCTCAATACTCTCAAGAACAAAATAAAATTCTAGTGTTCCATCGTTATACCGACAACTCAGAGCACAGTCCACTGGTTCGATAGTGACGGTGAGATAGGTAATGAAAAACAACACATTTTACTCTAAAAATATAAAACAGAAAGCAAAAGTAATGGTATAAAGAAGGTGATAAGATAAAGAAGGATCATTTTTATACCTGTCAACATTTTTGATTGCAAAATAGGGCAGCTAGTGGATGGGGTTGTGGCTGTGTGCACCACGGTTTGCATGTCCACAGGCTCCAATGAAGCAAATCCAACCCTATATCATTAACACATTCTGAAGTCTCGTAACTGCTTAGCAGACACTTCTATTTTATAAATGTTTCACAGCAAGTGCTTTAAGACCCTTCCTAATGAGGATCTTATTTGCCCACAAGTTCTCCCTTTCCATTGTTCAGCTTCGGTATGAATGGACAAAGACTGTAATGTACAGTCCATACAATCGGTAACATTTTTCCTTGGTTGATTGCCTTAGATCAGATGTCTCTTACAGGCATCTAATAACCCCAAAGGATGAAAGGAAGATGATAAAATTCACTGGAGGATTTATCAAATGGAAAATAAATGTAAAACGTGAAAAAAAAAGTACAGTTAGACGGTGCCTGAGCTGCTCAGGTATAAAAATGTACTGAAATACAATAAGACTTTGTAGTTTCTTACCTTTATGTAAACTATAATTCAGTTTTCTATTAGAATTTAAAGTCCGTAATGGATAAGTTCATGTGTGTCCCCAAAGGATCTATATTTCAAATATGATACCTATGCTACATCTTGGTTAGGTATAGAAGTTGGTTAGATATATTCTCTAACTGAGTGTATCTAATTAGTATGTTATTGAGCAGAATCAGGAGGAAGGAAGTCGTTTGCCTATCGACACTCACATTAGGCAGTGTAGCAAATGATTGTTACAGTCATCGGGAATCCTGAACCATCCGGCAAACGGCGCCTGCAATATAATATGCTTTCATTTTTCTTTTTGCTTTTTCAGCTACTTGCAAAACTACATTTTTAGTTCTGAGTTTTTCTTCAACTAAGTATTTTTCTGATGATCATTGACCAATAGGGACTGTGGCCCTTTGGTCTATGGATGGCATTTAATTCTACATCAACGAAGCAAGCACTCGTTATATGCAGAGATATAAGATTTTCTAGATGTGGACTTCGCTGGACGACAAAAGGACATTCGGGGGCACATTTATCATTCATCGGCAAAAATGAGAAATAGTTATCAATCCTTATCGCATGGATAAGGATTGAACTATTTCTCAAATTAATGAAAAACGGATCACAGAAACAGCAGTTCCGAAAAACTGCTGTTTCTGTGATAAAAAAAAATCATACTTACCCCCCTCTTCGGAAGCGCTGTCTCAGGATCTCCTCCTTGTCCTCTTCGTTCCTCTTCATTCTTCAATTGCGCATGTGCAGTTCTAAGAACTGCACATGCGCACAAAGATCCCTGCTCTGTCTCTGCAACTATAGTTGCAGAGAGAGAGCGGTGAGTGACAGGGAGGGATCATGTGATCCCTCCACACATGCGCTGTCCAGCTCTGCTCTTCGGAGCAGAGCTGACAGCCTTGGATTTTTTCAATTATGATAATGTACGCCAGCTTCAGCTGACCTAAATTATCAAGACAAGATTCCGAAAAAAATGTTTTTTCGGAAATTGTTAGATAGCGGCCAGGACCAGTCACCATACAGTTGAATGGTGACTGGTCCCAAAAACGAAGAGGAGTGCAAAGCAGCAGAATATCCACGATATCTGCTGCATTGCACCTTTATTAAATATGCGGAGGACACATCGGGACCTGATTTCCACGGTAAGTGCACCATAGTGCACTATCGTGCTTTCTTAAATATGCCCCTTGGTTCCTGGACTAAATCATTTTCTAGATGTTTTAACAAGCAAGTGCCTTTCCGATCCTACCAAAACAACCACCCTAGAAAAGGTTTTCCTAAAGAAAAAAACAAAAGGAGTAACGCTAGCCACGCAAGCTGGGTTATTATAGCTGAGCCAAAAAGACAGTGATCATCAATAATAATCCGATTGACACTGATGAGAACATCGTTGGACAAGTCGGTATTTATGGTCGGAATATGACCGCTATTGTCATTCGACTCCAACACTGTGTGGACAAATCGGCTGAGCAGCATGATCGCAAGACAATCTCTACTGACATTCCACATAATTATAAAACCACAGGGTTACGGATAGGCCTTCCAGAATCTCCGCATTCCGGGGTCTCAAAAAGTTTAATTCATCTTGTTCGTCCTGTAGCTTTCTAGAATCTGTAATGCCAATATTTATTTATTTCCAGCTTGTTTTTATGAGTTACTGGACACTCCTGTACTCAAAAACTTGTCTTCTGTGTTTCAGTTTTATAACGGAGCTATTGCAGTATGTGTGCTTGACGTAGTTGTACAACAGCACTGTATTCTTTTCCTGTTCACTTTCCGGAATGTCCGAGAGACTCCTGAATTCCGGAAGAGCATTGTCATTCTCCTGCATACTGCAGGAGGGGAGCCTCAATGAGCAATTTGCTACAATAGTCCAAAATATGCAACTAAGCAAATATTCAGTGATCATAAGTGCACTGATTCCGGTAAAGGAACAAAAATTGTCTACAGGACAAGCGCTAATCTGGCTAAAACTCTCTCACCCACTATCACCAATCACTGTTATCTACAAGGCAGTCGTCATATGCGGAATACCATAGGTACGCTCTCATGTCCCACTTTGTAATAATTATGTTCAAGAATTAAGGTTTCAGTAAAGTTTTTTTATTGATCTTACTCTAGATCATCAGAATAGGTATCAACAGAGAGTAATCAGCTAAGTCGGATGGGCTGCATTTTTATCGTGTCATTTCCTAATTGCACTGAAAGGGTTAACCCACCATGAACAAACAGACCAAACAATATTACATTTTGTATACTTTAATTATAATTTTTTTCTTTATGATCTTGTTTTTTTTACATGACATTAATGCTTCAGTCAAACTTGTGAGTTGAAAACGATTTCAACATTGTCCCTTTTTAACATTCTGCAACACTTCTGCAAGCCAGGAGACTTTGATAAGAGAAAAGCTCATTTATTTTGTTAAAAAGAATGGCTGTTTTATCAGCACTTATATTAGATTGCATCTGTTCTAACAAGTGCATTGCTGTCTACAGCCAGACATGTAATATAGGGAGTGAAGAATTTGCTGCTTCAAAGCCATGGACAGATAGATGTCTGAGATCAGCGGATTCTCTCTGCATGTTAAAAGATCCTTATAGCACAGATTTAAAGCATTTAGATTGTCCCACCTGGCGCTAAACATGTTTAATGGTTCCCAATGCACACCTGACAATGATATAATTTAAGTCATTTCAGCTGATGCTGTATTAACAGTTAAAGTAAAACTAGACTGCAAGTATTTCATATTTCCTAGGAATGAAAGTAGAGATTGTTATATATATCTGTCAAATATGAATATACCTGAGCAACACAGTGGTTAGCATTGCTGACTCACAGAGCTGAGGTCATGGGTTCGATTCCAATGTTTTCCAGTGCAAAAACATACAGGTAGGTTAATTGGCTTCTGACAAAATGGAGCCTTGGGTGTCTGTGGGGTGGGCGGTGTGTATGTCAGGACTGGCCAACCTGTGGTGTTGTGAAACTACAAGTTCCAGCATGCATTGCCAGCTATCTGCTGACTATCTACTGACAAAGCATCATGGGGCTTGTTGTTTCACAACACCTGGAGAGCCACAGGTTGGCCAGGGCTGGTGCATGTGGTAGGGAATTTAAAATATTAGCTCCAATGGGACAGGACTGTCCTCTGTACTGTCCTCTGTATCCTCTGTACAGTGCTATATAATTAGTACCTAAACTAATATAGACTCAGGGCCAGTGCTAGGTGTCTCGGCGCACTAGGCAAAGTTTCCAACTACCACCCCTCCCCCAACACCCACCCTTCCCCCGCAGCAGCACATTGCTCCCACCCTTCTTAAAAATGTGCTCCCCCCACCCGCAGCACACCACCCCCCGTACTTTACTTTACTTACCTGCTGGACCTTTCCCTGCTGCTGCTCTTCTCTGCCAGGCTGCTCACTGACTGTCGGGACGTGAAGATGATGTCACTCTCAACAGTCAGTCAGGGGAGAGGGGCGGGAGGCACAGTCCCATCGTTAGTGGGGGGCGGCGATCAATCACCCCACCCCCACCATGGAATTGCAGCTGCGACGGCCATGGAAGGTAAACTCAGTGGCCGCCGCACAGCATTACACAATATGAAATATTTCAGTGGCGCCCCCAGAGCCCGGCACCCTAGACAGCTGCCTAACGCTGCCTAATGGTAGCGCTGGGCCTGTATAGACTCCCAAAATATACAGACACACCAAAAGTAAAGTGGTTTTATACCTAACATATGAATCTACTTTATTGACTTGTATATGCCCTTGTGCAACTTTTGCTTTATTTTTAATTTCTATCCTCTTTCCATGCTTATTAGCTTGTATCTTCAGAGTTGTTTTTTCTGCTTTGCCCTTGGATAATAAAAACATAAATTCAGAACGAAGCAATAAAGAAAACACATATTTAATAAAAGTTACAGGAGTGCATATAGAAGCTGTTAAATTAAAGTCATCTGATGGTGGAACCCTTTTCTAATGCAGGTACAGTAACATCCCCTATGAGTTGATCCACTGTGCAAAACATTTTGTGATATCTATAACTGTTCATGTAAGTTCCTAGAGCAAGTCAGAACTAAACGTAGTGCAAATAAGATATACAGAAAAGCCCTATTTCAGGTGAATACTGGCGTTTTCCCTGAAGATAGAGCTTCTCCATAATTATCAAACCCTAGATTTTGGCAGATATTGCCGATGATCGGCAATGCCAGGTCACGCATGTAGAATTGCAAGAAAATCTTGTTCCCTTCTCAAAACTGCTGTCAACAGTTTGACCTTTCTGTATGTACAACCATGTGAATGCAATTCTGAGGAAACCCATAGTCACCAATCATATATTTGCTTTTTTTAAAGCTCATTTACTAACATTGCACAACAGGTCATACTTGTTGACTCTTCTGGAATGTCCGTCAGACTCCAGAAATATTGGGTGATCTCCCAGGATTCTGACAGAGTAGGGCAATCTCCCTGAAACTGGCCCAGACAGAGAAACGGTGTGTGGGACTTAATGTGACGGCGAACACTTGACTGTTGATTGCAAACACATTTTCACATTTCTGTGTTATTCTGTTGTGTTTTATATCTGTGTTAATGCTTCCAGCTTTTGTCTACAGTTTAGGAGGAGAATACATCTCCACAGCTCATTGTGTTCACTGTGGACAATGTTTTAAGACTATACAATAAATTGTTCAATGTTTATAAATGCTTAGAGCATGAAATGAACTTAATGCCTTAATGTCTCTATGCCTTGTTGTTACAGCTGACAAAGATGCCGATGATTACTATATGAGAAGAAGGCATCTTCCAGATCTGGCTGCTCGTGGGACACTTCCCCTCAATGTTATAAAAATGACTCAGGATCAGTTAAATTACAGAGAGAGGCCAAGAAGGCCTGTGCGTGCAATGTCCCAAGACAGAGTCTTGTCTCCAGAGAAAGGCATGCCGGAAGAAGGGTATGGTTTGCCCTATGACCGAATCCTGTCAGATGAGCAGCTTCTATCTGCTGAACGTCTACACTCTCAAGATCCTCTTCTTTCCCCGGACAAGGCCATGACCCTCAAGAGGTCCGACTTTCAAGAGAAGTCCATGTCAAGAGCCATTTCCCAAACGGATGTCTTTGTTTCTACACCCGTATTGGATCGTTATAGGATGACAAAGATGCACTCTCATCCCAGTGCCTCAAATAACTTATATAATACGTTGGGTGTGAACCAAACTGCTGCCAAACGCCAAGCCTTTGCTTCACGGAGGCACAACACAGTTGAACAACTGCATTATATTCCCGGACACCACCAACAGTACCGCACAGCTAGCAAAACAGAAGTGACTGTTTGATAAAATAACATGAATTGTAGATAATCGTTACAGACTGAAGCAGTTCCAGGACACCACACTACAGTGGCCTTGTGGGCCAAGAAGACCTCTTATTTTATGTTTCATTGGTCAACATCATGTCCATTAATCATTCTAGTCTATGTTATCAGTGGTCACTGGAAGCAGAAGAATCTGGCTCTAGCAGAATAGGTCATTTGAAATTGTCCGGCTTAAGGGAATGTTCTAAGGGCTTTTCTACACTAATACTCTTGGGTGTAACAATCGGTTCATCAAAAAGAAAACCATTTTCGCGCAGGGAGAAACAGGCTTCATGGAAAAGAGTATGTTAGCTTTGGTCAACGGTAAGAATGGTGTAGATATGTTTACTGACTGCTGGACAGAGCCCTATGGCTGTATCTCAGACATGGCCAATTTTTTTCTCGTATGTAGCATGTATCAATCTAATTATTTTGGCACCTCAATGCTGCATCTTTCATCGATACACATGGTATATTATCAATCTTTCCCATAGGTAGTGAGGTCAGGAAATCTTACTAGTGTGGTGGAGACGATTTAATCTGGAAGAAGGGTCATCTATAAAGGAATATATTATTAGTGCCTATAAATCGTCTGCTCTCTTAATGTAGGAATTAGTGGGTGTGTGTCTCAACAAGCACAATACTACTAAAAGAGCCCATTGTTCATCCATCCTATTTTTATCTTAACCCGCTTTGTAAATAGATGTATTAGGGAGACGGAAATAAGACTTCATTTTATTACTGGTCATCTTCTAGACAATAATCAATCAAATGATGTCACAATTCCATAAGCTACCCTACATGGATATTTTATAACAAATACTTTAGACCTTACATGCCTTCCACAATAACCTTTTTTTTTAACAAGAGCAGCAATGAGTTCTAATGTATATAGGACATGTCTACCATAGTCTGCCAGAGACGAGATTTCTTTTCTCCAAATTTAGAAGGACTTTTTGTGAAATTTATGTTCTTGTTTGATCTGGTGCAATTTTACTCAACACAAACCACTGTTTTATACGTTGGAGATAGGTTTCCAGCCATCGTATTACAAAGAAACTAGAGCATTTTAAATATAGAGTTTAAGAACGCTTTATGTGGACATTAATTTTACTGTAAGGAAACTGTACTTGTTCTATAACACTTAGGTTTAACGGGCAGCTGTACTCATAAAACAATGGGATCAAATATCCTTTAAAAGAGTATTTATCCTGTCATTGACATATTGATTAGCCAATTGAACAATATAACTTTTGGAAAAAAGGCCAATAGGCATCACTGTAGATTTTAACAAAGCTGTCGGGTGTCCTTTCTCACTCTAAGCTCAAGCTTGTGCCATATATTTCTAAAAGTAAGTCTAATTTACATTTTTTATGGGTTTTTTAAAAGAAATATGACCTTTGGTATTACAGTAATACCACACGCACACCCCCAAGCTTGTTACATTTTTACTAAAATATTTAATATATTCGTTGTCGTACAATTGCTCATCAGTCATGCACAATTTCATATATTACGCAAACATTTTCAAGTGATATGTAGTGTACATTGTTTTATAGACATAAAGTATAATGCGTTTTCTAAACAAAACTGTACAAAAACAGAATTTACTTTTCTGTGCTCAGTATTGAAGTAAACAGGCAGCAGGAGCTCAACACCTGTAGGCTTCCGAAGGTAATACATGGTATAAAAAAAGACATTTAATGACTGTCTTCTTAATTTTTGCAAATTATAGTACCTGAGTCTTAATTTAAAAAAAGCATCAGTACTATATAATTTTTTTGCTCAGTTAGGCATTTGCGTATGGCTATCAGAACTATACAACATCATTAATTAGTATATTAAACAATATTTTAAGACATTCAACTCTGTATAGTCTCATGTACCCACATATGCGTTTGATCATCCCATCAAGCACCAGCAATAAAACTAAATATTTTGTTGTTAGACAAATTCTTCTCTGTAATATAGAACCATCATTTCGGTTCCAGCTTCAATATTGCGGCAAAATAATATTATCACCAGTTAACTAAATACATCAAAAATACCTGTGAAATAATCTAAATAGAGAAACAATCTTTTATGCTGTCTTAATTTAGGGTAGTTTTAGAGAAAAAAAAATAAATGCCTATAGATTTTGGCGTTAAATATGCGTTGTCTGTTGTTCTGCATATATTACACTGGCATTTTAATTTCATGGTATACTAAACTTCAGAAATAAAATGTACATTAGAGGAAGCAACATGTTTTTGTAAGGTGTGTAATAAATAATGTATGGAATAAAGGTAAATTGTTTTTATCCCTGGATAATTCCCTGTGCTTATAACAGCTGGGAGATTAATGACAATGATATACCGTTGACATCGTACATAGAAATAAAGGAACTGAATCCTTTGGAATCATGATGGCTTTTTTGAATGATCGGTATGCATTTATATAGATTGTATTTTCTCAAGGCTATGAATTATGGGTTGCTGTTATTATAACTGAATTAAATGTACTGTATTTGTAATCTTCTAAATACCCCTGTGTGATCATGTGATTGGCTTATCTGAAGAAGCGTAACTGTGTGGCGTGGTTTGGGTTCTGGGACTGCCATGGGGGTCAACTTGTCCACCTATAAGTTATGTGGACTGAGACCTGTATGGCCACCACCTAGCAATGGTTGGATGTTGACTCACTACTAACAGGGTCAAAAAGAGGATGCTATATTAGTCCATCTGTTATCCGCATCAATCCAACTGTTTTAGAACTGCTTTATTGGGAATATTAAATGACCTAATCACTCAGCCAGGTGGTGACACAGAGATGTGCTGGGGTAGCTAGATACTTGGACTTGAGATTTTGCGCAAAGGTGGTAGGTATACTATTGTTCTAATGGGGAGCTGGGTATAATGATGGCTGAATCAATACTACCAGACAAATCATATCAAATAAAGGTTTAAACTTCCCATATAGCCATTTAATGGACCATTATTAGACTATAACTAGGATGATACTTAGTGGACCATATATGGAACAAGGTCTTAAAACACAATTAGATTTAGAAATATGATTCACGGGGAGAATCTCCAACAGACTTATGGCAGAAACAATTCTCGTATCCCTCTCCCTAGTTGATTAAAAGCATGCTACCTATCCTAATTGCTAATACATATATATATATATATATATATATATATATATATATATATATATATATATATATACATATAAATACCGTTAGCTGCGTGAATGTTTAATTCACATGTATCGTAAAAGTTTTGTAATAAATGTACATTGTTGTAAATATCATCCACCTCTTTAAAAGAACAAATAATTTTCGTAGTTGAACAACAGTCCATCAAACAGGTATGTGGGGAAGGTTAATCCTATATTTGATTTGTCTTGCAACGGTGTACACGGTCTAGGATAATATGAGTGGTATCCATGTGGACCTTCTCAACAACCTAACAGGAGCTATACGGAGACCCCAATATCTAAAACTCAATCTAGACGGCATAACATAGACAACACAAAAACTTAGACACACTAAACTTTGGCAGTGTTCTTGTTGCTTCTCTCCCTTTAATGTTTATGCCATGGATATATGTCCAAATTACAGGGTGTCTGGATATACTAATCCTGCGATAGACATGGCAAGGCAGTAACTATTGATTTAATAACCTGTCTTCTACCACTAGGATACCAGTCAAGGCAGCTTCTATATTTCCATGTCACCCATCTCTCCTTCCTTGTTGTTTATCTTTAGGATTCACCTTCAGGGTAGTAGAGCTTTGAGAGACTGGAATGATTTACAGCGTACTTACCAGACTAACTGGGAGTGACAGTCAGACATTCCACAGCTCTGGCTCTTTAAACCATGAAATCAGCTGTTGCCGCATCTGTGTATATCTGCTGTCTACAGGCAAAGACAAGTGGGATAAAATATCCCTTAAGGCATAAGTGAAAACACACAGGAGGAACGTGATTGGAATAATACTTTTTAAAATAATCTTAAAATCACACAGTATAATTCACAGCATTGGGTAAAGAGCAGCATCAAATGCACTTCAGGAGGATCTACCTTCGTACTGCACAACCGGTTGAGCTTGCTCCTTCCTGGAGATTTAACAAGGGCAGGCGCTATCATTAGGCTGTCGCCTACGGCCCAATGGTTGGGAACAACACTGAATGACATAATGTCACTCATCCGGTCTTTTTAATGTCCCCGCCGTGCTTCTGCACCGCCCTCTAATGTGTAGGAGAAGCCTTTGAATGCTACTGTCTGGATTTTTGGGTCTTGATTTGCTGACTTACAAACAACTTTCATCTGCTTTTTACCTATTACTGTAAAATACACTGAATATTACAATTCTTTTTCAAAGGTATATATTATTATAATCACGCTGTTCCTATGAGTTTTCCTTTATACTTCAGAGTGACTCAGAGATAGGTCAGCTTTGGCTACTGCTGAACAGAAGTCACTCACTGAGGACATAAACCTGGAAAAGGGACCTCCCCCTGCCATTATTTGTAGCATGCTTCCAGTAGAATCACTCTAAAAGGTTGTCAAACAAACAGCTGTCAGCATGGCTGGGCGAGAATCTCCAGCTTCTATTCCTGTGTCCAACGCGCCGCAGCTGGATGAACAAGTCTCATCCAGTGCTCTCCCCCATCCTAAGTTCAGAATGCCATGACTGAGCGCTCTCTGCTTTACCTGTTAGGTGCAGCAAACTGAAATCCAAATGCAGATAAAAGGTTCTGTTCTACCCAGACTGAACTGTTACATGGGGGAAGGGTCCTTGAGGATGCCACCTGTGCAAAACACTACTCTACATTTGACGCGCTCTTTCAAATTGTCTATCAATTCAATGATCAAAATAATTAAAATACTGAAATGTAGAAGAATCCAACACCACTTAGAATACTCCACTTCATCTTCCTTTAAGTGTGCATGCCACCATAGAGATAGACTTGAAATCCCCAGTGGAATGTCCAAAACGACAGCACTACTGGGAAATCAGCACATAGTTATGTTTTCACCCAATTACATAGCAACTACACAGATCTCTAGAATGTACTAGATAATTGATAGCTCATTCTGATTGGTTGTTGTGGGCAACACCTTCACTTTTCCTTTTCAGAAAGGCTTGATACATTTACCCCTAGGATATTTTTTTTACGTTGTTCTCATATGGTACCATAGAAAAGCACGCAGTACATCAGCCTTTGAAGGACATGTCTTCTAGGAATCCGATCTTATACCCAACACTCCTGAGAATTCTAATGGACAGGGAACGACTGAGAGGTGATACACTCTGCAGAGATACATGTACCTTCAACAATAGAAATGCAGCACACTTGTACTAAGAATGTAAACCCATGATACAATGAGTGAACAAATATTGCACTTATAAATGTTTTATTTCGGTAGCAAGTTATGAAAGATTCATGGGCACGGAATGCAGATAAAGAGCCAAAAAATTAAACCAACATACATTGTTCTGTGATCAGAAAAGATTGTTACTGCAGAATATGAAAAATATAACACTTTGTGTTTTTGCAAATGTAAAATAAGGTTGTGACGGGATGGGAAACAGCGCTGTCTTTTTGTTGTTTGGGGTTTCCCCTTTTATCACCAATAACCTGCTTGTACTGGGCCACCAGACACTCACTGACTGAGAGTGCCAACTGCACAGTAGTAGACGTTGCCACCACCAGGCTCCTGGAACCCCTTACCTCTGGGTGTTGTGTATAGCTGATGCTGGTGACAGCAGCCAGGTCCACAAAACATGGGAGTCCAGGCAGTACAGCTATAAAGGGCCCGGACAGACAAGGGGGCCTGGACAGACGGAGATTCTGACTGCTTTGAATCTGAATCCCACCGCGATGCGGCAGTTCCAAGACACTAATAGGCTGGGAGTGTGTGGTGCGGTGGCATCATCAATGTGCGGCGCACTCCCAGTCTGTCAGTGTCTGTGAGCCGCCATATTGCGTCAAGAGAAAAGTAAGTGCATTGGGGGAATGTATTGTGTAGAGGGAAGGGGGCATGTACGGTGAAGAGGAAGGGGGCATGTACGGTGAAGAGGAAGGGGGCATGTACGGTGAAGAGGGAGGGGGCATGTACAGTGAAGAGGAAGGGGGCATGTACAGTGAAGAGGGAGGGGGCATGTACAGTGAAGAGGAAGGGGGCATGTACAGTGAAGAGGAAGGGGGCATGTACAGTGAAGAGGGAGGGGGGCATGTACAGTGAAGAGGGAGGGGGCATGTACGATGAAGAGGGAGGGGGGCATGTATGGTGAAGAGGGAGGGGGCATGTACAGTGAAAAGGAGAGGGGCATGTACGATGAAGAGGAGGGGGCATTTACAGTGAAGAGGGAGGGGGCATGTACAGTGAAGAAGGAGGGGGTCATGTATGGTGAACAGGGAGGGGGCATGTACAGTGAAGAGGGAGGGGGGCATGTACGGTGAAGAGAGAGGGGGCATGTACTGTGAAGAGGAAGGGGGCATGTACAGTGAAGAGGGAGGGGAGCATGTACGGTGAAGAGAGAGGGGGCATGTACTGTGAAGAGGAAGGGGGCATGTACAGTGAAGAGGAACGGGGCATGTACAGTGAAGAGGGAGGGGGGCATGTACAGTGAAGAGGGAGGGGGCATGTACAGTGAAGAGGGAGGGGGCATGTACAGTGAAGAGGAACGGGGCATGTACAGTGAAGAGGAAGGGGGCATGTACAGTGAAGAGGAACGGGGCATGTACAGTGAAGAGGAAGGGGGCATGTACAGTGAAGAGGAAGGGGGCATTTATAGTGAAGAGGGAGGGGGCATGTACGATGAAGAGGAAGGGGGCATTTATAGTGAAGAGGAAGGGGGCATGTACAGTGAAGAGGGAGGGGGGCATGTACGGTGAAGAGAGAGGGGGGCATGTACGATGAAGAGAGAGGGGGGCATGTACAGTGAAGAGGAAGGGGGCATGTACAGTGAAGAGGAAGGGGGCATTTATAGTGAAGAGGAAGGGGGCATGTACAGTGAAGAGGGAGGGGGGCATGTACGGTGAAGAGAGAGGGGGGCATGTACGATGACGAGAGAGGGGGGCATGTACGATGAAGAGGGAGGGGGGCATGTACAGTGAAGAGGAAGGGGGCATGTACGATAAAGAAGGAGGGAGGCATGTACGGTGAAGAGGGAGGGGGGCATGTACGGTGAAGAGGGAGGGGGCATGTATGGTGAAGAGGAAGGCGGGCATGTACGGTGAAGAGGGAGGGGGGCATGTACGGTGAAGAGGGAGGGGGCATGTATGGTGAAGAGGAAGGCGGGCATGTACAGTGAAGAAGGAGGGGGTCATGTATGGTGAACAGGGAGGTGGCATGTACGGTGAAGAGAGAGGGGGCATGTACTGTGAAGAGGAAGGGGGCATGTACAGTGAAGAGGAACGGGGCATGTACAGTGAAGAGGAACGGGGCATTTATAGTGAAGAGGGAGGGGTCATGTACAGTGAAGAGGAAGGGGGCATGTACGATGAAGAGGAAGGGGGCATGTACGGTGAAGAGAGAGGGGGGCATGTACGATGAAGAGAGAGGGGGGCATGTACGATGAAGAGGGAGGCTGGCATGTACAGTGAAGAGGAAGGGGGCATGTACGATAAAGAAGGAGGGAGGCATGTACGGTGAAGAGGGAGGGGGGCATGTACGGTGAAGAGGGAGGGGGCATGTATGGTGAAGAGGAAGGCGGGCATGTACGGTGAAGAGGGAGGGGGGCATGTACGGTGAAGAGGGAGGGGGCATGTATGGTGAAGAGGAAGGCGGGCATGTACAGTGAAGAAGGAGGGGGTCATGTATGGTGAAGAGGAAGGCGGGCATGTACAGTGAAGAAGGAGGGGGTCATGTATGGTGAACAGGGAGGTGGCATGTACGGTGAAGAGAGAGGGGGCATGTACTGTGAAGAGGAAGGGGGCATGTACAGTGAAGAGGAACGGGGCATTTATAGTGAAGAGGGAGGGGGCATGTACGGTGAAGAGAGAGGGGGGCATGTACAATGAAGAGGGAGGGGGGCATGTACGGTGAAGAGGGAGGGGGTATGTATGGTGAAGAGGGAGGGGGTATGTATGGTGAAGAGGAAGGGGGGCATGTACGATGAAGAGGGAGGGGTGCATGTACGATAAAGAAGGAGGGGGGCATGTACGGTGAAGAGGGAGGGGGCATGTACGATAAAGAAGGAGGGGGGCATGTATGGTGAAGAGGGAGGGGGCATGTACAGTGAAGAGGGAGGGGGCATGTACGATGAAGAGGGAGGGGGCATGTACTATAACGAGGGAGGAAAGGCCTGTAAGTTTCTGATTGGCAGCCCTGATTGTGGCTGGGTTCATCTAATCACTTAGTCTGGGTCAAGATTGCAGGTTAGGCAGAATGGTAGCCCTTACAAGTAGCCCTTAGAAGGGCTGTTACACATCACTTTGTGGTAGCAATAATCAATCATAAATACATGATGGTACACACTTTAATAGTGGGCCATTTTCTATAACCATACCCCCACCATGCGGGTGGAAGGGGGGAGCTGGCCACAAAGGTATTATGGGTAAAAGTTAATCTGCGTAGAGACGTATATATTTAATGATATTATGAGCTATAGTGATTCTTAAATGATATGACAGCACTATCTAGTGGACAAAATAGCATGAAAATTTAAAGAAATGCCTGTATTGCATCACAAAGTAAATTTCTACTTATAAAGTGTCATATTTATTCGTCTGGTTTTCAAAGGCAATGCAATAAAGAGCCCTATCGCCAAAAATAAGGCTCATCCCCCTTTGATAAGTAGACCCATAAGTTTGCGTTGTAATGCAGTGCTTGTTGTCTGTCTGCTGAACTTGGTAGTTATATCGAAAAGTTTAAGGTCTAAATCTGAATTTGCCACGAACATAATTCAGATCTCCCACAAAGATACCTATTTTTCATATACCAGTGATCCCAAAAAGACACCTGGGAACTTGTCAAAGACTCAACTTTGGATCAAACATGACAGTAACATTCTGCAGTAATCTGTACAATAAAGCAAAGGAGGACACAGCATCTTTTAAGTGATGTTTTGCTTCCCGAAGTTTAAAAGGTTCATCTATCTGCCAAAATTGATTGTCTTACACTATTACTACCATTAATTTGCAATAGCTAATTAAAACTACAATCTGCTGGAAGATTTGGACATTTAAGTTTTCCAATGATCCATGAATTATATATATTCTAATATGACATGGTTACAAGCTATGGAGGGGCTGATCTGAACTAAGAGGATTTTAAACTGATGGTATGATCTGTCCTGTTGATACCTTGTATAGAGTCACTATATTGATGCAAATTAAAACAATATATTAGAAATAACAGAGTCTAATATTTACAGATTTGTCTATATTTTAATATTTTTTTGTTTGTTGTTTCTTATGGTTTTATATTGAATGTGCATTTTACATGGATCCACGGACACAGTTTAATACATACTTGCCACCTTTTCCTCGTTGGCTTCAGGGAGATACCATGGGAGGTGGACATGCAAGGCCGTGGCTTGACGAATCGCGTCATTTGGGCCCCGCCCCTAACTGATTGTCACAATTTTGGCCAATTATATAATTGCGTCATTCGGCCACTTATCTATGGCGGGCGCTCCCGGGTGGTTGCCCTGCTCTCCCGGGACATCTCCCAGGAATGCAAAAGTCTCCCGAACATTCCGGGAGAGTAGGCAACTATGCGTTAAAGAAAAGCAGCTAATGAATCTCTAGAGACTGAAGTGTCTTTTACATTTCTGTCTCCATTACTGAAGTCATATTGTCTTACCTGTCAGTCTTTGATTAAATCTTGGTCTCCATGAAAATGGCCACCTCCATAGGCATCAATACATGGACATAGTACACAATTTCTGAACTGTGTCATCATAACACAGATGGCGAAGCCAACCATGTCTTGTACTGGCTCAGCATCAGGGAGAATGCCAGACTCTTCAGGGAGTGAGGGAAACCACCCCTATTTCAGGGCATCTCCCTGACATTCAGGGAGAGTTGGCAAGTATGGTTTAATATAGTAATACGATTTAATTTGTAGCAATCGAGTAAGATTGGAAATATATACAACTATTGCTGCTTCATTCTTTATGTGTATTTCCTATGTAAGGACAAGTGCAGGCTTCCAAAACTGCTGCTGAAATCTATATAGGTAAATATAAAAATATATATAAGTATTAAGTATTTATGTTTTAGACATATATTTTATATATATATATATTTTATATATATATATATATATATATATATATATATATATATATATATATATATATATATAGCTCCCTTTTCCATTGTAGCTAGTACATATTAAAAATGTAGAGAGGGCACTCACCATTTTAAAACACATAGATTATTCTTTATTTTCAATCCAATTCCTTTATATTATAGTCAACGTTTCGGTCTTACATTCAGACCTTTTTCAAGACAGATTTTCCTTGAACAGCAGACAAAACAAGCATAGGAAAAACATTTCATTTATATATATTGTCTATGTATGTGCTCTTTTGGGGTGGTTATAATTTTATTTTTTAATTAATGCAATTTGAAGCTCAAATCTGGGTTTACAGTTCCGTCACGCATACTCGTAGAACAACGGAGATTGGCCATGCCAAGTTATAAGTGATCTATTAACTGCCCTGGGGCAATATCGCAGGGGCAGCTTGGGAATGCTCACATGCCTCAGCAAGATTTTTTTAATAAATGTGGGTGATAGGCAGCAATAGAACATTTACAGTTATCACAATGATTAATTAAAAATGAATGTAGGGTTTTAGGTACATCTCAGGACTCTTAGATAAATTATCAAACATCAGGATCCACTGGCCTACCAGGGCTTACTCTATGCTAATGCCGCTCAGGGCCAGTGCTGGGATATATGCCACCCTCTGCAGTCTACAAATTATCCCCCTCCTCTTTTAAATCAATATTTGTTCATAGCTACAACCTGAGAGACACTGTGAATGCCCTGGTGCGTACTGGTGCAAAGGGTACTGGGGCATTATATAGACACATTTGGGCCCATCCCAAACCCCCTTCCCTAAAAACATACCATCATTAGTGGGACATTCCTCCCAACTAGCCCCCGAATTGGGAGAGCAGTTAAAAGCCTTTTATTTGGTACAGCAGGACATTCCCCCTAATCAGGAGTGCCTTGCATAAATCAGGACAGTTAGGAACTATGCTTATATCTCAACTTAGTACCACTAACATGGCAAAGTCCTTTCTGAGTGAGACAGTTGAACAAAGTCTGGGCTGAGCCACCAGAATCAGGACTGTTGGCAGACAGTGATGCTCTCTCCTACCTTTTGTTGCAGCCTTGACCACATGGTGGCCCTGATAGTGTCTTGAGCTAAGTTGCTGCTTGGCCGGATCCTGGAATGTTGGGGCACTCTTTGGAAAAGAGATTGGTATTAATTCCCTCATGTGAAGCACAGCAACTAGTGAGTACTCCAGGCCTCCCTCCTCTAACCAGTCCTGAGTTTAAAATCACAGCACCCACATTTAATAACTAGACCTCCTTCCAGAAATTAAATTAATAATATATATATTTAATAAATGGGCCTATGTACACCCTACAAGCCCTGACATTAAATTAATAGCATTCACATTTCACATATAGATCTTCTTCTCCCCAACTGGATCCCAGATTCAAGTAAAAGCACCCAAACCACCCCAGCATTAAAATAATAGACCCATCAGCACACCTTAAATTATTAGGCACACCCATGACTCCACCATTAAATAGCTCCCACCACTACAATCATCCCACCTTTAAATGAATATCCCCCACAAATCAATTGATAGCCCCTACCCATATTAAATGTACAGCTCCCATCAATAAACTAATAGTCCCTTCCCCACTATATTAATAACTTCCACCCTTACCACATTGTTAAATTAATAGGCCAACAACAGCCACATTACACGAAGAGCCATTCCACTATTACCTTCAAGCCAGACTGCTGAGCTTTATACTGTAGGAGGTAGAGGGGGGACAGATGGAGAGACTCATGCTGAGGAGGAGGACAGAGGGGAGGGAGGGACGGAGGGGAAGATAGAGGCAGAGACTCACATGCTGAGTGTTAGGAACCCCTCTAGCTGATACAGCACAACCCCGAGTCCGCTCCGCCAGTCAGGTGTTCACTGGAGCCCCTAGTGGTGGAGACAGACTTGGCTGCAGACTGACAGAGGGTCGTGAAGTGTGTACCGACTAGGGAGAACCCAGACAAGCGAAGTGGAGTCCAGGCAAGGGTCAAGGGCTGGCAGCAGACAGCAGATCCAGTAAACAGGCTGAGGTCAAGGGTCAAAGGCAAAACATAGGCAGTGTCCAAATCCAGGCAAGGGGTCATACACAGACAATCAGTCCAACAGGATTCACTAATACAATGCAGGAGCAGGTTAGGCTGACAGGCAAACTGGACGCTATAACCGGCAGTGAGGCCCAGATCTCACTGCCTTAAATAGTCCTAAGAGCCAATCAGGACAGGAGGATAGGGCTGACAATCAGCCTCAGGAGGCAGCTAATTAATTACTAGCTAGAACTAGCATAGGTAATAACATAACCAGGAAGCATGTATAAAAATATAATGAGAGCTCCCCCTGGTGTTGGAGGATGTCCCCTACACCCTCTAACATCTATGCCACAAGGATAATAACAGAGCACAGAAAACTAAAGTACACGCCCGGCTGCTAGTTCACGCAGCTCGTGACACTGAGGAAGACGGAGGGGAGGGAGGGGAAGATAGAGGGAGAGACTCACATGCTGAGGAGGATGGAGGGGAGGGAGGGGAAGATAGAGGGAGAGACTCACATGCTGAGGAGGACGGAGGGGAGGGAGGGGAAGATAGAGGGAGAGACTTAAATGCTGAGGAGGACGGAGGGGAGGGAGGGGAAGATAGAGGGAGAGACTTACATGCTAAGGGGGAGGGAGGGGAAGATGAGGGAGAGACTCACTTGCTGAGGAGTACAGAATGGGAGGGAGGGGAAGATAGAGGGAGGGACTCACATGCTGAGGGGGAGTGAGGGGAAGATAGAGAGATTCACTTGCTGAGGAGGACAGAGGGTAGGGAGGGGAAGATAGAGGGAGAGACTCACATGCTGAGGGGGAGGGAGGGGAAGATAGAGAGAGAGATTCACTTTCTGAGGAGGACGGAGGGTAGGATAGAGGGAGAGACTCAAATGCTGAGGAGGATGGAGGGGAGGTAGGGGAAGATAGAGGGAGAGACTCACATGCTGAGGAGGATGGAGGGGAGGAGGGGAAGATAGAGGGAGAGACTCACATGCTGAGGAGGACGGAGGGGAGGGAGGGGAAGATAGATGGAGAGACTCACATGCTAAGGGGAGGGAGGGGAAGATAGAGGGAGAGACCTCACATGCTAAGGGGGAGGGAGGGGAAGATAGAGGGAGAGACTCACATGCTGAGGAGGATGGAGGGGAGGGAGAGGAAGATAGAGGGAGAGACTCACATGCTGAGGAGGACGGAGGGGAGGGGAGGGGAAGATAGAGGGAGAGACTCACATGCTAAGGGGGAGGGAGGGGAAGATAGAGGGGGAGGCTCACATGCTAAGGGGGAGAGAGGGGAAGATAGAGGGAGAGACTCAAATGCTGAGGAGGATGGAGGGGAGGGAGGGGAAGATAGAGGGAGAGGACTCACATTCTGAGGAGGATGGAGGGGAGGGAGGGGAAGATAGAGGGAGAGACCTCACATGCTAAGGGGGAGGGAGGGGAAGATAGAGGGAGAGGCTCACATGCTAAGGGGGAGGGAGGGGAAGATAGAGGGAGAGGCTCACATGCTAAGGGGGAGGGAGGGGAAGATAGAGGGAGAGATTCACTTTCTGAGGAGGATGGAGGGTAGGGAGGGGAAGATAGAGGGAGAGACTCACATTCTGAGGGGGAGGGAGGGGAAGATAGAGAGAGAGATTCACTAGGGAGGGGAAGATAGAGGGAGAGACTCAAATGCTGAGGAGGATGGAGGGGAGGGAGAGGAAGATAGAGGGAGAGACTCACATGCTGAGGAGGACGGAGGGGAGGGAGGGGAAGATAGAGGGAGAGACTCACATGCTAAGGGGGAGGGAGGGGAAGATAGAGGGGGAGGCTCACATGCTAAGGGGGAGAGAGGGGAAGATAGAGGGAGAGACTCAAATGCTGAGGAGGATGGAGGGGAGGGAGGGGAAGATAGAGGGAGAGACTCACATTCTGAGGAGGATGGAGGGGAGGGAGGGGAAGATAGAGGGAGAGACTCACATGCTAAGGGGTAGGGAGGGGAATATAGAGGGAGAGGCTCACATGCTAAGGGGTAGGGAGGGGAAGATAGAGGGAGAGACTCACATGCTAAAGGGTAGGGAGGGGAAGATAGAGGGAGAGGCTCACATGCTAAGGGGGAGGGAGGGGAAGATAGAGGGAGAGACTCAAATGCTGAGGAGGATGGAGGGGAGGTAGGGGAAGATAGAGGGAGAGACTCTCATGATGAGGAGGATGGAGGGGAGGGAGGGGAGGGAGGGGAAGATAGAGGGAGAGACTCACATGCTGAGGAGGACGGAGGGGAGGGAGGGGAAGATAGAGGGAGAGACTCCCATGCTGAGGAAGATGGAGGGGAGGGAGGGGAAGATAGAGGGAGAGACTCACATGCTGATGAGGATGGAGGGGAGGGAGGGGAAGATAGAGGGAGAGACTCACTTGCTGAGGAGGACAGAGGGGACGGGTGGGGCAGAGGAAAGACTCACATGCTGTGAAGGAGAGAGGGGAAGGGTGGGGCAGAGAAAAGACTCACATGCTGTGAAGGAGAGAGGGGAAGGGTGGGGCAGAGGAAAGACTCACATGCTGTGGAGGACATAGGGGAGTGAGGGAAATATAGAGGGAGAGACTCACATGCTGAGGGGAAGACAGAGGGAGAAACTCACATGTTGAGGGGGGCAAAGGAGGTTGAGATTGACAGAGGCAAAAACTCACACTCTGAGGGGGAAACAGAATGATATACTGACATGCTGATAGGGAGACACAGCCTTTAATGGAATTCCTGGGTTTCCGAGTAAATTTGCTTTAATGTGCTGTTATGGCATAGCAAATTATAGTCAATCATACATGTCTAGGACTGAATTAGCATGATAACCTGGACACCATGTAAATGGACTCTTTAGCCCTTGTGCTATCAAAGACTTGCTTGCACGTCAAAGACGCAATCTCTAAATTAGAAGAACCACATTTGACTCCTACAAAATCAAAACATTATAATTTATCTATCTAACCAAAACGGTGATATATTTGCTCACGTTTTGATAGTAATCATGGCTAGGAGAGATTCCAAAGGGGAGTGTGCTGTTTCATTCAATTTGGCCATCCAATGCTCCAGCCACATTTCAATAGACTGGAGACAATACTAAGAAATGATTGTGGGGGTGGGGGGGGGGGGTTACAATTCTTCTGGGCCCAGTTGCTACAATAAAAAGGTATATTGCAGTTTAACAGAGCATGTTCTCAATGGTAACTTCGTAAAACAGAACATTGATCAGCGTTCATTTTATGTATATTGAGCTCAAGAGGCAGTAAATACACCAAAGATGGCTCAGGTTCACCTTATCAGCAGCGGCAACAAGAGAAGATCACGACAAAAGTAAGTTTAGTAGTGCTGGGTCAAAATTCAATATGTCAGCAATTATTGGAAGTAATTGACAAAGTTTGGTTTGCACCCACATGCCTCGATGATCTGCCCTGCACATATCAAGGTCATTGCCTCCTGTATGGTAAAATTTTTAAGAGGTACCACCCCTCGAATTAAATAATCTTTTCGGTTTCAGTTATTAAGGCTTAAATAAATCATGAGTGTGAGGGGCCATCAGGAGTATGCAAAGCTTTTTATTACAATAATTGGAATATGCCTAAAAATGTACTTATTTTTAGTGGAATATATTCAGCAGAGAAGCTCAAGCCTAGGTGTATTCTGAATAATGTAACATCTTCACACAAAATTGGCACTTATAATAAAGACACTTCATATGCACATTGCACTGTTTAAAATAAAATAATTTAACCTCTTACCAAATCCATTTGAAGCCCCAGTGCTAGACAACTTGGACTGGTTTCCCCAATAGCAGGAAAACAATAAGTGCATGATCCCTCTGCCATAGTGAAAACCAGTGCCAGGCTGGTCATCACAGGGTTGGTGCCTCTGATATGGGTACCAGATTGTCCACCTTCCCATAGGCTACCAGCCTAAAAGGGCACTAGGCTGTGGTAGTGGAGGAAGCAACCAAATTGAGACCCTGGAGCGTCAACTCACCCCAGTGGTCCCAGCATAATAGACAGAACCAATCATACCAAAACAATACAACAATTCTGAAATAAAACTGCATTAAATTAAAGACTCCAAAAACCAATGTTGATTACTTTATTAAATATTTTTATTAAAAAAAAAAAATCTTTCCTCCTTTCTTGACCCAAGGTAGTCAACATGGAAAATAAACATAAAAATCATCTAATATACTTTAATATGCAGAGGTCTTAGAGATCATTATACTGTGGCCACTGAGTGCTGTAATCAAACACTGATGAGTCCATTTACCAAGGTTATACGTCATCATTTTGGCCTGTGTTCAATGCATCATGGACCCCATAAAGTTATTTGCACCTGAATGTTTATGTGCCTTTAGGCCTGAAATTGTCACTCTATGTCAAATAATACTATGATAACAGGCTTATCACCAGCAACATACAGTATTATATAATACTAGGATAATTTTATCAATAGTCTTATTATGGTCTGACCGTCTAACATGCAACTACAGTAAGAAAATAAGTGGGAAGTTCAGAAACAGAACATTTTGTATTGAGTGTTGAGTTACATATACCTGACATTATTTGATCATGCTCCTTTGTATAATTACAATTGTTGATCATGTTTAAACAGCACAATCAAAGGAATGTAAACATGTTGAGGTGTAACATAACATGTTACTGTCAGTATAACACAGCACAGTACCACTGGTACCACTATCAGGTAGAATGTATGGTACCACTGTCTACTAGAAGTAATGGGACCACTATCTGGTAGATGGAATAGTACCACTATCTGGTAGAAGGAATGGTACTACTATCTCGTAGAAGGAATGGTACTATTATCTGGTAGAAGGAATGGTACTACTATCTGGTAGAAGGAATGGTACTACTATCTGGTAGAAGGAATGGTACTATTATCTGGTAGAAGAAAAGGTACTACTATCTGGTAGAAGAAAAGGTACTACTATCTGGTAAAAGGAATGGTACTACTATCTGGTAGAAGTAATGGTACCACTATCTGGTAGAAGGAATGGTACTACTATCTGGTAGAAGGAATGGTACCACTATCTGGTAGAAGGAATGGTACCACTATCTGATAGAAGGAATGGTACTACAATCTGGTAGAAGGAATGCTTTTTATCTTCCTCTCTGTGGAAATAATGATATAATTTAAATCGTATTATTTAACTGTAATAAATCACTTACTGGTTTTGGAATCTTGAGATAATCATCATCATCATCATTTATTTATATAGCGCCACTAATTCCGCAGCGCTGCACAGAGAACTCATTCACATCAGTCCCTGCCCCATTGGAGCTTACAGTCTAAATTCCCTAATATAGATGCACTCACACACATAGACATATACATACAGACAGAGAGGTAGAGACTAGGGGCAATTTTTGATAGCAGCCAATTAACCTACCAGTATGTTTTTGGAGTGTGGGAGGAAACCGGAGCACCCGGAGGAAACCCACGCAAACACAGGGAGAACATACAAACTCCACACAGATAAGGCCATGGTTGGGAATCGAACTCATAATACTTTATTTCAGACACCTGGTAATAATGAATTAAAGCTGGCCTGTGTTCAATGCAAAGTCAATAATGTTGAAGTCAATGTGTAAGTGTGAAGCCATTTTGTATTTATTTTTAATTTATTAGGTTACAGCCGACTCACTAACACACTTCTTTTCCTAAGACCATACCTGCCTGTTTAAGAGCATTCACTACCATAACATGAAGTAGGTTTAAGATTGGTTTTAACTTTTATCGGTAAAATGTGTTTTGGGTTCAGAAATACTGTAAATAAAGAAATTTCAAGGAATAAAGTCTGCATTTATTAGGTTCTCATTAGCGGCAGCCAGTTGTTTACAGATGACTTACTGAGCACAATAGATTGGGATCACAATTTTGCGAAGGATGTGTTCTTGGTGTGGCTTGACAATATTCTTGGTGTGGCTTGAATATGTACATTGTCCCTTTCTGCCTCCATTCTCCATCCTACTCTAAGTTTGAGTAAACTGTATCAACAACTCCGTCTGCGAAGTGCGTGGCTATATTTGAGCCAATTGCTGTACCTTGTTTACTAACATTTTCAAGTTTTGTGTTTTTTTAAAATTAAAAAGAAAATGACAGAAAAATATAAGCATTTATTGTTTAGATTCTACTACAAACACTTTTAAATGAACACTAAATAACAAAACAGATATTTCCAGATATCAACCATGGAGGTAAAATACATAAACTTAAACTTGAAAACCTATAGCTCTGGTAATTAAAAAATATGTGTAGGAGTGTCAGAAACGCCCAGCCTGTCTCAGATACAACAATCTGAAACAGCTGGCTGTGACTGGAGTTACCTTGGCCACTTACCAAAGAATACACCTTTTCTGCCACCACAAAGGATTGACTATGGAGTCCTTACATTCACCAAAACCACTTATTAATATTATACACTTAAATCACATACACATATAGCATGAGCCTCACTTGGCTTTGTAAATGATGGAGAATATGCTAGATTAAATGTATTTAATCCAAAAAATGTTTCCAAGGCTTAATTACAAAACAATTAACAAGACATACAAAATAAGTTGCACAAATAAGTTTCAGAAAAAAAATAGTAAATAAAACCAGAGTCACTAACTTACTAGTTTAAGACTTGGTGTGAGGAATACACTTCAACCTAGACTTAGGTCTCCTCAGAGAAATGAACAACATTACCAGGTCAGGCAACGGATTTCATTTCTTACACTGCTCTCTCCCCCACCTTTGGAACCTAGCTCTTTCAATGTCAGGGCATGATGATTCCCAAAATGTTGATTTCCAAGTGAGTTATCTATCCCTGATATATATTTCTGGCATCTCAGAGGGCATACCTTTGGTCTGCTTGAGTGGCCGGACTATTTACACAACTTTGGAACGTCTCAGAGTTGTTATCTGTCTAGCCTGGTTGCTTTCAAAAGACTCTTGACACTTGCATAGGTCACTGGTGTCAGTCAGCAAAACACACTTTACATTACAAAGTTACATACAATATAGGCATTGTCATACATGAATATTCAGGGGGAAAGTAGCAAATAGTGATTAGGTGCAATACATAATCGCCACAAGGAGAGTGTAGTATTGGGATCTGTTACAGGAAAAAAAACTGATATTGCAGACATTTGAGCTTACAAGACTCCACCCTATGCATGAATCAACCAATCCACACAGTAGATTTCTGCATAGAAAGTCTGCAAAAATTGCAATCATTTAGTGTGCCTGCCATATTAGAAGGCTTTCTTTGCAGAAATGTACAGAGTGGATTAGCTGCAGACACACTATCATTCTGTTAAAGAAGCACCTCCATCCAAACATGGTAACATACTATAGAGGAGAGAATTAGGGCATGGTGGATATATTACGTTAAGTACACTCAAGTTATTTATTGTCTATTATTCAGCTTGGTAATATTCACCTTTCTCTTCCATGGGAATGTTGGTTCGTTCACCATTTTCAGTAAGTGTGTACACATACGCTGACTGCAATCACATGATGTTTTTATAAAATTAAATCATAGGTGTTTTAAATATATAATAAATTATAGGTGTGCACCCCCTCCCTTTTGTTCTGCCACCACACTAAACATACTGTACATGTCTCTTCATAGCTGAAATACTTGATCACAGAGTACTTCTTCCTTCAAGAACTTCAAGTAGGTTGCACCATCAAAGGAGACCTTCCCTAAGACCTAAGTCCTGTTTCAAGTAGATAGGCTTAGAGCAGTGATAGGCAGCTTGATACACTTCACTCTATACTTAAAAGGGTCACACATTACCATTAATATCAGTAGTAAATGAAAACAATACAGTTAATCGAAGAAAGAGACACCTATCTGTAATAACATATTAACTCATCACTGGATTTGAGGCCGTTCACATCTAATTTTACTAATTCATCATAAGGGTGGAGTGGGGAACCCTAAAGTAAAAATTCAAATGTAAGTAATTGTAAGTATATCTGCAATCTTATTTTAGCAACACACAGAGCAGAAGAGATTGGCAACCACAGCAGTTATGTTGAACAGAGGTTTAAAGGCATTTTTTAAGTCTACAATTATTTATGCATTCCACGTGCTGCCTCTTTCTAATAATACTTCAAACTCAGGGGCGAACGGAGGATTGTCGACCCCCCAAAAAAAAACACCCCCTGCGAGAACTGCTGCGCATGCGCAGCAGCTCCGTTTCTTCAGCGCTGTCCTATACTGCAGCCGCGGCGCTGTCTAAGAAGCGTCCGCGGCGGTGCTGTATACACTACAGCACCGCCGCGGACGCTTCTTTGACAGCGCCGCGGCTGCTGTATAGGACAGTGAAGCTATAGCGGCCACTTAGTTAGCGCAGGGGGGGTTTCTGGAGACTCAGAAACCCCCCCTGCGTGCGCCACTGAAACTGGTAGACACCTTAGACTAATTATTTAAAAAAATACATCTGTATTAATCCCATCTCCCCAAACAGTTTTGCCCTAGGCCTGTGCCTCTTGAAACCAAAATTGTACATAGTTACAGTACCATTTAGTAATATATGTTTATATAAAGATCCCACTGTTTGAAGTATGGATTGAAAGAATAGACCACCCTCAAATAATCCACAAGGACTTACTTAAAATTAGGCACCACCTTGAATGCACTTTCTTTTTCTTTCTTTTCAATTATTATTGTTGTTCGGTCGATGGTTGCACCCCAAGGTCAATAAATGAGAAATATCTCTAAAATTGAGAACCTAGGGTAGTACTACTCCCAACAATTGGTGCGACAGTAAAATACTTCTTTAATATTAGGCATCTAAATCTCCTGTCTAGTGGTGGATAGAAAACAACCATAAGAGCCATGCCAACTTTAAAATTAATCTACGGGTTCAGCACAATGTTACATTCAATGCTACATGTTTTGTTAAACGGTCCAATCCTTTTAAAATGATCTTCATAAAATATTAAAGAGGATACAGTGGCATCCATTGGGACTAGAGGTGACTGAATTCAACAAACTGGTTCAATAACTACTTTGAAGTAAATTGAAGCATCTCTAGTAGGGAACGTGTTCTGCTTCTAAGCCCCCAGTGGTGGTTTACAGTGAAGACATTTGCAGTGGTAGGGGCTGTAACGGAGCCCAAAACACGATATTTGAACATGGGTATAAGTTTCAACTGGTCAAATCAGAGATATTAAGGTACAATTAGGTGGTGTTGTGGGGAGAGTTGAGGGCCATAGCTTGAACACAGCCCATGGCCAATGGTAGCCTTAATCTGCCACTGACACCACAAAGCACATCTATATCCAACCATCATTATTACCCCTTATCTTTTGCAAAGCCATGCTAAAGGAAGTATAACAAATTCAAAACAAACATGAGAATTCATAATACAGTAAATTTTGGTCATCCACATGGGCTGTTTCTCAAAGACCTACTGTAAAATTATACCTTTCCGTAGAGCTGTGTGCGTTCTATATTTCCAGCTCTATACATCAAATATCCTTAACTGTGTACTGTTCAAAAATCTATAGATTAAAGTCTTAATTAGAGACAAATACTATAAATTGTTAGGGATAATTGCAGAAATGATTGATAAAACTAGTGCTTTTTTCCCCTGATTTTCACCCAACCATCCCACACCCAGAACGCAGCATGTAAAGGCTCTGTGAAGGTGGTAGTGAAGGTGTGTAAGTGTTTGATAGGGTCACAGAGCTCATAAAAGTCCATCTGCCCGGCCTCATAGTCCAGACATATTCTTAGGCTGTCAGAGGAAGCCACCTGATGCAAGAGCTTTATAACGCTGTTGTGTCTCACTGAATATTGTCTGTTATAACTGCACAGACTCCAGGACTTGTGGTTATTTCCAATACATGGCTGATTTTCCTTTCTGTCTATACTGGCATAACACATTCCTACCATCCAGAAACCTGATTCACTGGTTTTTATGTCCCAGTAATGTCGCCCTGCTGAGAAAAAGGTACTACTTATAACCTGAAAACATTGGAATCTCTCTGGTGTTTCTGGGCGATTCTGGCTTACTACTGACCGAAACACCGTTTTCAAGTCATTGGATATAACTATGTCATTGCCAGCCGTGTTTATATCTAGTAACATAGCTGAAGTTCTAGACACATTGATCCTTTTCTTCACAGCAGTCACAATGTCATATAAACCAGGATCCAAAGTCTTTGAGATCAGACCATCATCCGGAACACTTACATCCACTTCATGGTCCTCCTCAGCATTGCTCTGTGTCTCCTCAATATCTCTGTCCTTAGTATCACAAAACTCAGCACCATTCGATTCCCATCTTTGTAAGAAGATTACTGGATCAGTCATGTTACAAAGCTCCTCAATGTGACACATTTTCCTGGACAGCTCGTCCTTCTTTATTTCCAGCTGCTGGATCAGATCAGAGACTCGGAGGAAAACCTTTGCTTCATACTTGCAGATCTCCGCCAAGATCTGTTTTTCCAAGACTTTTATACGTTTTCTGATGTCATTAAAAAGATTAAGGGTTCGCTTTGTAAGATTGGATGATTTTTCATGCACCTCTTTCCGGTGTTTCTGCAGACTCTGGACTCTCTCTTCAGTTCTCTCTCTCTTTGATTTCAGTCCATCTAGAACATTTCTTAGTTTCTCCTTCTTCTTCTTGTAGATTGCACATAGTGGCTCCATTTGGTGCCCTACATGTTCTTCATCCAGCCTGCATAACACACACCCATAAGCACCATCCTCTAAGCAATAATACTTGATGCTTTTCTTGTGGAAGGAGCATGTTCTCTTCGCAAAACATGTGGTGAGTTCAGTTATGACGTGTTCTGCTGACTTGCTGTGTACTCTCAGGTGATTATCACACAGAGAAGCTTCACACATCAGACATGACTTAACAGCAGATACAGGAGAGTGAATACAGTACGTACAGGAGATTCCAGTCTCCTCCTGCTCTGGCTCAGTAGACAGGAAACACTCTGCTATGTTACGGAGCGTTGTGTTTCTTTTCAGAAGAGGACGTTCCTGAAGCTTTTCTCTGCATTCTGGACAGCTGTAGACTTGACAACCCTCCTGTGTATCCAGCACACGACCAATACAGACCTGGCAGAAGTTGTGTCCACATCTCAGAGTTACAGGATCTGTATAAATGCTCAGACAGATGGAACAGTTCAGCTCATTTTTCAGATATGAAAACGCCATCACTGTTAATATTCTATTAGTCAAAAATGAAAATGAAAGTGGACTTGAAGGCAATTTACTCACATGTAAATTGATGTAGGGGAGGTGTGGGTGTTTCCATAAGGACTTTAGCACTATGCTTAGTCATTCTTATGAGGGGAAGTTTTGCTTTCGAAATTGCCTGAGGAATTTATACTTGTACATGGGTGAAACTGAATTCTAATTGGCTGGATTTTGTTTGGTTTGGTTAATAGAGAATGCAGGAGAGATTTGCTTATAACCAATGACGTTATATTGCTAAAATTACAAAAACATAATAAAATTAATGAAGTGCTTAAACACTGTAATTTCCAGAGGTGGGAGGGTGGTATGATAGAAGTTTTCAAATACATCAAGGGCTTTAATAAGGTACAGGAGGGATCCTGTATACCAGGTTTGAGAGTGGTGATTTGTATGATATTGTATTCAACATTTAAAAGACAATATTAATTATTTGTCTATTTGCATTTGTTTAGCCATTGTGGCCTCTACCCCACCACAATGTCCTCTACCACGTCCACCCCAAAAATGAAAATGAAAGTTAAGTTGAAGGAAATGTACTCGTATGTAAAGTGATGTGAGGGAGAAGGGGAGTTTTATTAAGGACATTAGCACCATGCTTAGTCATTTTTTTGAAGGAAAGTTCTGCTTTTAAAAATTACCACAGGGATTTATACCATACTTGCCAACTCTCCCGGAATGTCCGGGAGACTCCCGAAATTCGGGTCTGTCTCCCGGACTTCCGAGAGAGCCGGCAATTCTCCCGATTCCCGTTCGCCTCTGCAAAATCAACTGAAGGGACGGGGCTTAGTGGTGCCGAGTTCGCGTCATTTTGGCGCCGCCTCCTAATTTTATAGGCTGAAGAAAGTGATGACAGCTTCGGGGGCGGGGCTAACAGCGCAATTCTTCGAGCTCCACCCCCACAAACCCACCTGCCTCCCAAACCTCCGGGACACAATTTGCCAATGTTGGCAACTATGGTTTATACTGGTACGTGAGTGAAACAACTGATTTCTAATTGGTTAGATTTTGCTTGGATTGGTTAACAGAATGCAGGAAAGGTTCACTCATAACTAATTAAGTTGTATTGCTAAAATGACTAAAACATAATAAGAAATATTATATCTTTTTTCTTAACAACAAAAACTGAAATCTCCAGGGGTTGGTAGCACAGAAGCTTTCAAACATGTCAAGGGCTTTAATAAAGTACAGGGGGTAAATGTATCAAGCTGAGAGTTTTCCGACGGGTTTGAAAAACCAATGAGATTCTAGTTATCATTTATTTAGTACATTCTACAAAATGATAGCTAGAATCAGATTGGTTGCTATAGGCAACATCTCCACTTTTCAAACCCGCCGGAAAACGCTCAGCTTGATACAAAAACCCGCCGGAAAACTCTCAGCTTGATACATTTACCCCCAGAAGGGGAGCATTGTTCAACACAAGGAAAGTATGAGAAGGTTTAAAAGGGATATTTGAGGAAACAGTACTTTACCGAAAGAGCAGTGGATTGGTGGAAACACCTTCCGAAAAGAGGGTAAAGGCAGTAGGGGATTAAGGACACTAGTTCGGCCGAGTACTACTTATCTGCTATCTGATTCTATGTTTCTCTGTCAACTTTTTCTGTTTGAACAAGGTATCAAACTTATGTTAATGGATCACATTAAAACAAAAGATATATTTATGAAATTCAAACTGGGCTCTTCATAGATATTTACTTGTAAAACTTGACTGATCATTTTGGCTTTCTTTGTAAACTGGTCTCTAATCACCTTGCACAAGCCCAGTTAAAAATCACCCCTAAACGGCCCAGCATGGCAATGTGGGCAATAATACAGAAGAGCTGCTTGTCTTTATGCATATTGACCTACATTTTGCCATTACTGAGTAAGGACTGTTAAAACCAGTGACTGACTTTAGTAAAAGGCTCACCGCATTGAAGTGACAGCATCAGTTATACAAAATTGTTGAAATCCAGTGTAGCTCTCAGGTACCTGCACGCTGTAGATACAGAGGGCCTAAATGCAATTGGAAAAGTCGCACACAAGTGTATGTATGTGAACATGTAGAAAAATCTTTAATTTTATATGTTACAAATACAATTATGAAACATCAGTTAAACTTGAAGGGCCTGATTCAGAAAGGAGAGTAAAGCAAAAAAAAGAGTAATCTTGCACCTTGACAAAACCATGTTGCATTGGAGGGGGATGTAAATTTAAAATGTGATGGCAGATCTATAGTTGGAATAGGGCATGGTCTAGATTAACTTTAAATTTCAGTGTAAAAATAAAGCTATCAAGTATTTGTGTGCTACATGAAAAAACAGCCAGTATTTATCTTATGTGCAAAATAATAAACTAATTTGCACCTCTTGCATTGTAACATGGTTTGTCCAGGAGAAAACTTACTCATTTTTTTGCCTTACTTTCCTTAATGAATCAGGCCCCAATAGTCTAGCTAATACACCAGGAAAAATTTCCCGATATGCGTAAAATATATATATATATATTTTTATCTTTGCTGTAACAAGCTCTGCAAATCCTAATCTTAATAAGCGTCTGCAAATTAATCGCAAAACCTCTAATTACAGGCAGCTCATTAGTTCGCATCATCAGCACTTATTCCTGCCGTTGAACACCTTCAAATGAAGCCGCTTTTATTGCCGTATCTGCAAATAAATCTGTGCGCAATTGCTCCAAAATACACTTGCTGTACATAGCCTTTGGTAGACCACCCCTTCCCTCCCCATCACACCTCTTCATGTTCGTAACTATGAAACAGGAGCCTCTGCTAAATTGGAGAATGCTAAATTAGTTAAATCTAATTTTCAAGCCTCCACTGACTGCAGGGAATGTGAAGACCTTCTTGACGGGAGACAACGATACATGTACATAGAAATAATCATACAAGCCGATATGTAATTGATAACAGCTTTACAGAAAGGATTTGCAATAATATATGTAACACCAGTGTCGGACTGGGGCATGAAGGGCCCACCGGGGGACTGCAACGTTAGGGGCCCACCAGAGGGGGTGTGGCCAGCCATCATAGAAGCGAGACCAGACACTAGAGGGGGAGTGGTCAGCCCACAAAGGACAGATAGCACCATAGTGTTGTATATAAAGAGTACACAGTCTTGACCTGCCCCTTAGATTGGGCAGAACAGTCACCAAAAATGGGGATTGTCCCACTAGACCAGGCTTGGCTAACCTGTGGCACTCCAGGTGTTGTGAAACTACAAGCCCCAGCATGCTATGCCAATATATAGCAGCCTATTGCTGGAAGGGTATGCTGGGACTTGTAGTTTCACAACACCTGGAGTGCCACAGGTTAGCCAAGACTGAACTAGACAGACTGTCCTACCTGTTCTTGTCACTTCTACCACCTGTGGCTGCTGGTTTCTTTATTTGCGGCTTGTCTGGATCCAGGAATGTTGGCGGCCCTATTTGGAAAAAATAATGGGTACATTTAGAAAATTTCAACCAGTCCTGGCGTTAAATCAATAGGACCCACAATTAATACTTAGCCACCACCTACCACACAAACATTACATTGCCACAAGCCCACTGTGCCATCAGACACACACTAGTTCCCTTAATCACCATGAAGTGCCTCCTTATGATCACACTGTGCCCACCATGCTGCTTTTGCTCCCCCCCATCTCCGGGCCCCCTTTCATCACCCTGTGCCATGCTGACCTGGACCCCCTTCACACTCTGCCATGTTGCTTTTGCCCCTCTTCACACTCTGCCATGGTAGTTCACATGCCCTTATGCCTCATGGCCTTATTGCACCTCTCTCATGCCCTTATTGCACCTCTCTCTCATGCCCTTATTGGCCCTCATCTTACATGCCCTTACTGCCCCTCATCTTACATGCCCTTACTGCCCCTCATCTTACATGCCCTTACTGCCCCTCATCTTACATGCCCTTACTGCCCCTCATCTTACATGCCCTTATTGCACCTCTCTCTCATGCCCTTATTGCACCTCTCTCTCATGCCCTTACTGCCCCTCATCTTACATGCCCTTATTGCACCTCTCTCTCATGCCCTTATTGCACCTCTCTCATGCCCTTATTGCACCTCTCTCTCATGCCCTTACTGCCCCTCATCTTACATGCCCTTATTGCACCTCTCTCATGCCCTTATTGCACCTCTCTCTCATGCCCTTATTGCCCCTCATGTTACATGCCCTTATTGCCCCTCATGTTACATGCCATTATTGCCCCTCATCTTACATGCCCTTATTGCCCCTCATCTTACATGCCCTTATTGCCCCTCATCTTACATGCCCTTATTGCACCTCTCTCATGCCCTTATTGACCCTATTCTTACATGCCCTTATTGCCCCTCTCTCATGCCCTTATTGACCCTATTCTTACATGCCCTTATTGCCCCTCATCTTACATGCACTTATTGACCCTCATCTTACATGCCCTTATTGCCCCTCTCTCATGCCCTTACAGCCCCTCATCTCTCATGTCCCTCTCCCCCAAAATGACAGGCTGCTCGCTGCTGCAACGCTGCGCGCTTTACTAACCTTATCATCAATGGCTCCTGCATTCTTTGTGTAGTTCCTCTGGGCGGCAGGACGTCTCCAACGTGGGCGGGTCTTCTTCCAAGATGAGTCATGTGACTCATCTACCAATGACTGTCTGCATGGCGCATGTGCAGAGAGCCACAGTCGCGTCTGTGTTCTCTGCACTGAAAAGACAGTGCAGTGCTGTCAGTGTCACCTGACCTGCCTGTCAACCGAAGAACGGACCCGGGCGGGGGCGTGGCTAACCAGCGTTGGGGCCTACCGGAGGATCACCCGGTTTCCCGGCAGGCCAGTCCGACGCTGTGTAACACTCCTTCACTCCGTCCAGGAGGTGAGTGTTGTGGAGATCTGCCTTGAGTGTGAGTGTGCATCTCACCTCCCTAATCAGACTCTAGCTGTCATTTTGTAGAATGTACTAAATAAATGATAGATAGAATCTGTTTGGTTGCTATAGGCAACATCTCCACCTTTTCAAACCCGCAGTTAGTATATATAACCCTATATATGTTTTCATTGTTTCAGTGTTATTTCATGTTACTCAGTTGCCTTATGTATAATGTAACAGTTTATGCTACATGGTCTTAATGTTTGCTACAAATCAGTAGTATGCATTGTGTTTTTCATAGCCATTCATGACCTGTTCACATTATGCAGTATAAGTGTTTTATCAAAACTGGATGTTTACACAATTAGCAGATATCTATATGTGATAGTATTGGACAAAGGTTATTCTTTGTATTAGTCTAAATGTTGCCTTGTGGATATAAGATTATAACTGAAACTAAACCTTCAAACCTACAGTCTGCTACCATTAAGTCAGATAGAGAGTTGTGTATCTACATTAACCCCACGGGATATATTGTCAGTAGGAATTTTATTTAATATTTTGAGTGCAAAAATGGGACTAACAGTTAAATGCTTTATTGCCAATTGATTGGCTAGATATTGGATTCATTAAGGAACATTTTAACACTGGTTAGCTCAAAAATAGGTGTAACATGACCCTGTGAGATATATACCCTTCAGTCTATGTTATGTCTGTAAATGCATGCTAGCTGTTGTTGAAGTCACTGTTTCCGTTTATGAAGAGGGCGAATTTCATTGCCATATCGACAGCCAGGACAAGTCTTACTGTCTGTGAGCCATCTTATACATTTTCATTTGCTCTTCCTGTTGGCGTTCTTGCTCATTTTTCTGTATACTGCTTGGGGGATCTTTGCACCTCTGCTCTGTTGATTGTTCCTACAGATCCGGTGAGGCAACAGGAAAAGAGAGAATAACCGGAACAGATCTAAACATAGCTGCACCGTGCGGTGGTAAGACGGATTACTGTATTTGGATGTAACAGTCCCCCTGGATTCACTCTCTACCAGTAGATGGGGGGATTAATAGTATTGTGGAAACACTTCCAGGCAATGTGGAAATAATGTAGGGAGCAGATTTGAGATGATCACAGGTAGATTCCCTAAAGACACAATATGTTACTCAGTCTCTGCGTTTATATGGATCAGTGTGTGCTCAATAGCACTCAGTGAAGAATAACAAGTCTAAAAACAAATGACGGGATCAGCTCAACTGGAAGTCCCACTCACACGATTCCCCCTGGTTGGAGACTCCCTCTAGGAGCCAGGTTCTAGCTTGACACTTAAAGGCCCATTCCAACTGTCTTTCAAAGTCTCTATGCCCTTATTAGCTCTGATTACAATTTCTCTGCAACCTATTGTGGGTAAAAGGTTCCCCACAGGCTGTGCTGTTATGGATAGATCAAACTGTCTCCCCATAATATGTAATTTGTGTACTCTCAGTCCCTCTCTCAGCTACTGAGGTAACCAGTCCAGTGTTCTGCCCCATCCTGTCAGCAGCTAGGGCCGCCATAAGGAGGGTACATGGGGTAAAAATGTATGTGGCCCAAAATGAAGAGAGGGTTTGCTGTGACCCAACTTGAATGACCCTTCACACAATGAGGCTCAGCAAGGTTCTATTTCTTCTTGTTACAGTTCCTTTCACCTTCTGTTACTGTCCCTCACGATTCCTTCCCTTCCATGCTTCCCCAGCCACCATGCATGTTGGGGGATGGAGTCCTGAGCAATCTCCGGCATACTAGGCCTCCGCAGCGGAGTGGTCCTACATATAGAACAGGGGTTCACAAATCCAGTGGGACCATGTGTGTGTAATGCATGTGGGCAGAGGGGGCATGTGTGTGTATAAAGTATGTGGGCAGAGTCGCCATGTGTGTGTAATGCATGTGGGCAGAGGGGGCATGTGTGTGTATAAAGTATTTGGGCAGAGTTGCTATGTGTGTGTAACGCATGTGGGCAGAGGGGGCATGTGTGTGTATAAAGTATGTGGGCAGAGGGGGCATGCGTGTGTAATGCATGTAGGCAGAGGAGGCATTGTGAATGCCTCCCAACTGTCCCGATTCCAGCGGAAAAGTCCCAGTTAAGTGGACTGTCCCGCTGTCCCGCCCACTTTACAGTTTTTCCCAATAAGCCTCCCCCCTGCGCCCGGCACTCACCACACCATACCACCATCTTGTTGTATTGACACGGCTGCTGCACCCTCCAACACCGAGCGCTCCCACTGGTCCGCCCACCCACCAATCAGCACCACTTCCGGGCCACGCCGCATAGCATGCCAGGAAATGTAGTCCTGCCCCAGCTGCACAGGGACCCCTGCTCTCTGTCTGTACCCCCAGTGTATTCCTCTGTACCCCATCTAAATATATTCTGTACACCTAATCTATCCCACCCCTGCTATATCCCCCAGTACCCCTCATCCTGTACCCCTACTAATTATATTCTGTACTCCTAATGTATCCCACCCATGCTATATCCCCCAGTACCCCTCATCCTGTACCCCTACTAATTATATTCTGTACTCCTAATGTATCCCCTTCTACATACCCCTGTATCCCTATACATGCCTTCTGACTGTCCTGATCTTTCAGGGACAACCTGATGTGCAGACCGCAAAAGGGGTGTTATTTAGCATTAAAGTGGGTGGAGCTCTAAATAAATGTGCTGTTTGTGGGCGGAGTTTGTGTGGACCGGGGGCTGGGCTTATTTTGTCCCTCTTTGGGGATTCTAAATGTTGGGAGGTACACTCTCAACAACGCCTCCACCTCACAATATATCCCAAAATGCAGCTTATGTGACTTCAGTGCATTCTGGACTCCAGAAAATTTCTCAGTCTCTATGTGTGTGTCTGTCTGTGTGTAGTGTGTCGTGTGTGTGTGTGTGTGTGTGTGTGTGTGTGTGTCATGGGAGAGATGGGGGACACAGACCTAATTTTAGATGCTTTTTAATACTATTTAGTATAATACAAGGAGATATCAAGTGTCATCACTTAATATGTATTTGTATTTTATTAAATAATGTTAAAGAGCATCTAAAATTAATTTAAACTTATGAAACGCCCTAAAGTTTTAGGGCTAGGTGGCCTCCAGCCATACAGTTACATTTAACATACCGCCACTTCTAAATTCCCAATTCGACCACTGAGCAGTACCCAATTATAATACACTAACTTAAAGGATATTTTTTTATAGTCACAAGAGGGCACTATCCCAGAACAATATATTAGGCAGATCTGCTGACTACTCCCTAGTATTGAAGCAATCTAATATCTAGTCCCTTCCTGTTATATATCAAGGAATATCTAAAATTTGCAGAGACTAAGGGGAAATCCCATAAACTACAGAGGCTGAAGGAAAATTTTGTCTCCCTAGGTGCTGCAAATTTGACACTTATGTCTATAACTTCACTTTGGCTGCTAGTGCATGAGTGACAGCCTGGGCTGACTAGGAGTACTGCTGTAGCGTAGAGTTTTGAGTTGTGGTGGGAGACGAGTATTTTAAGTGCCTGCTCCAGGATCAGGGGAAAAAAATCCCTTCTTAGACTTAGTGGTCAGAGAGCTTATCTTGGAGATGTATGTCACTGCCCCTTCAATGGTAGTCCTGATGAGAGATGTTGATTCTAGCCGAGTGCCACAGCAGTCTGTCCACCGGAGAGCCCCAAGTGTGGCATAGAAAGCACAAAGTGAGACCGATCATGTGAGAGTTTATGGAGGACAACAAGGTCCGGCGAGACAGAGTGAAAAGCCTGAGAGAAAACGTCAGCTCTTGAGATCAGCTATGTCAGACCTGGCCAACCTGTGGCCCTTCAGGTGTTGTGAACCTACAAAACCTGCAGCTTCTCTGGACTAACCACCTGCATACTGCCAAACTCAGTTCTCCTTATCTCAGGTGGTGAAGGGTCCAATAGTGAACCAGTACACTTGCAGGAGATCAATGTTTGTAATGCAGACAGTAGCCCAGTAAAATTTCTCGTTGATGACAAGAGCATACCAACTTTATTACATCTGAACAGATGAACTGTCTTTTGTTAGTCTTTTAATCTATAAGATATAGGAAAAGGGGAGATCAGCAGGACTTTGCAATTCACTTTGTGGCGTCGAGTGGACAGGGCAATAGCATTATCAAGCCCCCACCACCATAAACGCATGATCCCCTTAGGTGTTTGACGTAAGTGGGTCTTGATGCCAGTTATATTTTTGGGGGACCAAAATCCAGCAAAAATAAATGCTACATGTGCATGATACTTAATAAATGCCTTGAAAAGGACCTAGTTTTCTACAATTGGAGTGTGTTTCTGATGGTTTAACACTGTACAGGCTTCAAATTGTTGATGATAAGAAATAAAGTACCCCCCAAAAAAGGAGAGCTTTATTTTAAGTGCATATAGATGTCTTGGACGTCCTGTAAACAGCGTATATTTGTGTTGTTATAAACCATAGAAGTAGCTGAATACGTTTTGTAGCATATATCTGTATTTGTATTGGGAGTTTTAAAGAAAGCCATGTCTGTTGTTGGCTTGATATATTCTTACAGAACAGCAAGATAATTAAATGATAAATATGTTTTACATCTCAAGCATTTAAGCCAACAAATAAGATTGAGGAATATATAAAATAATAATAGACATGTGGCCTAAACACCTGTATAAACACTTATAAAATGCATCCTTCCCTTTGTAGACTAATGTCAAAGATTAGTAAAGGTAACAATATATTAACAAAATAATGAACCCAAAATGTAAGTATATCAAAAAAACAAACCTAGATTGAATTACATACGCCATAATTCCAGAACTTGACAAGAGTTTAGCGTTGAGAACTAGTGGTGCTTGTTTTATCTGTTTCCACCTGAGGGGTGGGGGCAGTTTATAGGTCAAATTTTCATCCTGTCAAGGTTCTAAAGAGATATTGATGTGCCCCGGAGCAACATGATAGAGAAACAGACACAAATGTGTTGCAAGCAAAACGATAAGGGAAACTTAAAGGACACTGAAGAAAAAGGATAGTAAGACATGAACTTAGACTACCAAGGTCATAGAAAAATCATCCTTACCCTTCTTTGCCTGTCTTTTAGATATCACACTGTGGCAATTCCATAGGGGAACCTTTCCATAACTGATTGAACACCGCCCATAACGCAGTTTTCTTCTTTAATATGGGCAAAAGCGACTTTAACACAGTGAACTACTTACTACACACAGCACATTGACAGGAACCACCGTCCTTTTTTAAACGAGTAAAATAGTTTCTGACATCTGCTCATTTGTCTCAATTTATTTCCCAAATCAGCACCCCCATTCGGCACAAGATCTGCGTCTCTCTTCCACTCTCATTAACTGCTCCCATTCCCGGTTACAGGACTTTTTTCTCTGTCTGTCTGTATTGCCCAGTACAGGGGCGCAAGCAGGATTGTCAGGGGGGGTTGCCCCCCTGACCAAAAAAAAAAACCACACGCGAGAGAGCTGCTGCGCATGTGCAGCGAGCACTGTACTTTACAGCAGCTGCGGCGCTGTCAAAGAAGCGTCCGCGGCGGTGCTGTGTTGTATACAGCACCGCCGCGCACGCTTCTTTGACAGCGCCGCGGCTGCTGTATAGTACAGTGCCGCTATGATTGGCACATAGTTAGCGGAGGGGGGGAGTTCTGGAGACTCAGAAACCCCCCCTGCTTGCGCCACTGCAGTATTGTTGCATTGCTGTGTTTATTCCCAATTGTGAAGCGCTACGGAATTTGCTGGTACTATATAAATAAATCATGATGATTTTGTCTCCTCTCCCTCTCCTTTGCCTATGTACATGCCTCATATTGGGGGTGAGAGAAGGGCTGCCAGCAGGGGAAACAGAAGATATTTTTTTAAAGTATAGCATAACTCAAAAAAATACATATTTAGTATAAATGGCCGGTATGATATTAAGATACATAGTGCAGGTGCAGTTTAAGCCTCACATTTGCTTCCAGAAAAATGAAACCACCAAATTACGCTTAAGTAGATGTAATTTATTATGACATATCATTTTAATAACAAAAACAATAGCTTTATATATTGCGACAGAATAGCAAGAGAATTAGATGAGAAATATATGCTTAACGTATTAAGATTTGAAGCCAGCAGATAACAATATATTACCTTACAGCAGGGGCAGATTGGCCATAGACATTACAGGGAAGTTTCCCCTTAGGCCGATGGCCTAACGAGGCCACCTGGAGGCCACCTCAGATTTTCCCGGGGGGCGCGTTTGGAAGCGGCGGGGGGAGGCACGTACAGGAAAGCAATCTAAAATATTGGTGTTCAGTGGGCAGCAACAGGCAGCCAATTGCTAGGCTCCCACGGTGCTGTTCAGCAGACAGGAAGTCTGACTTCACTTCCTGTCTGCCTGATGTGAGAAGAGACGCCGCTCAGAGCAACTGAAGGTAAGTGAGGGGGGGCTTAGTATACTATACTATACTAAGGGGGGTCCTATACTATACTAAGGGGGGCTGCCTATACTATACTAAGGGGGGTCCTATACTATACTAAGGGGGACTACCTATACTATGCTATACTAAGGGGGGCTGCCTATACTATACTAAGGGGGGTCCTATACTATACTAAGGGGGACTACCTATACTATGCTATACTAAGGGGGGCTGCCTATACTATACTAAGGGGTGGCTGCCTATACTATACTAAGGGGAGCTACCTATACTATACTAAGGTGGGTTACCTATACTATACTAAGGGGGGGTCCTAAACTATACTAAGGGGGACTACCTATACTATGCTATACTAAGGGGGACTGCCTATACGATACTATACTAAGGGGGGGTCCTAAACTATACTAAGGGGGACTACCTATACTATGCTATACTAATGGGGGGTCCTAAACTATACTAAGGGGGACTACCTATACTATGCTATACTAAGGGGGGCTGCCTATACTATACTAAGGGGTGGCTGCCTATACTATACTAAGGGGGGCTGCCTATACTATACTAAGGGGAGCTACCTATACTATACTAAGGTGGGTTACCTATACTATACTATACTAAGGGGGGGTCCTAAACTATACTAAGGGGGACTACCTATACTATGCTATACTAAGGGGGACTGCCTATACGATACTATACTAAGGGGGGGTCCTAAACTATACTAAGGGGGACTACCTATACTATGCTATACTAATGGGGGGTCCTAAACTATACTAAGGGGGACTACCTATACTATGCTATACTAAGGGGGGCTGCCTATACTATACTAAGGGGGGTTACCTATACTATACTATACTAAGGGGGGCAACCTATACTATACTAAGGGGGGCTATCTATACTATACTATACTAAGGGGGGCTGCCTATACTATACTAAGGTGGGTTACCTATACTATACTATACTATGGGGGGCTACCTATACTATACTATACTAAGGGGGGCAACCTATACTATACTAAGGGGGGCTACCTATACTATACTATGGGGGGCTACCTATACTATACTATACTAAGGGGGGCAACCTATACTATACTAAGGGGGGCTACCTATACTATACTATACTAAGGGGGGCTGCCTATACTATACTAAGGTGGGCTACCTATACTATACTATGGGGGGCTACCTATACTATACTAAGGTGGGTTACCTATACTATACTATGGGGGGCTACCTATACTATACTATACTAAGGGGGGCTAAGTATACTATACTATTGGGGGGCTACCTATACTATACTATACTAAGAGGGGGTTGCCTATAGTATACTATACATTTGCCCTGCATGGCTTTAGATATGACCCACTGTGTGTAAAGTCATCACATCTAGGTTTTCCTAAATGTTACTACAACCAAGTTCCTGTAGTTCTAAATCCCGCCTACTTTTGTGTTGGCCCCGCCTACAGTTATTTTGGTCCCGCCGACATAAGACCACTTCAATAATTTTTTCCAGGGCCACTTTAAGTTCCCAATCCGCCCCTGCCTCACAGTGTCTATTTTAGAGATGCATAGCTCTGTGACAGCTTTCTATTCTACCATTAAAAAATACATAATGAAAACAAAAAGTAAGAATATCAAGATGACAAAACTAAAATTAATTACATGGTTATAAACGTAACAAAATGTTTAATTTCTTTGTAAGAATAACATGGCCCTTACTTTGATAATAATATATGTACATTAGAAGACAGCGAGGGTCCAGTGCTTTTATATGGGCAAGGAATTCTTTGGTGACAACTAATATCCTTATTTCACAGTAAAAGGAGATTTATTGCATATGTAATAACACAGCAGAGATAGAGACTGACGAGTGTGTAAGCTCTGACATTACAATAAGACTAAAGTAAATATTATGGTGTAGTTATTGTAGTAATTAGCACAGATAAAAACTGTAGTTTTTGAATGGCCCTTCTACTACTTAAAAATGTACATAACATTACTTTGTATGACTTCTGCTGTTGGAACATTGACATGCTTTCATGTTAATCTGATTTTCTTTTTCCCCTGCTTTGGCTTTACCTACCACCAATATAACCCAGTAACAATAAAGCAGTAATTGATAGGGCGGCATGAGATGTGGATAGAACACTTACTAACATTAAGAGTATTCGCTCACAATACATAGAGCAGAATCTACTCTAAATACATACCCGAGTATGATGTGTGACTACCTAACATTACCAACCCTATTTAGATACCACTAATCACTGTGTAGATTTATTATCCAGTAATTAATGTTCTTAACTCTTGATTCTCACCCAGCCATAACTTACCCAAAATACAGCATGAAGAGGCTCAGTGAAGGTGGCAGTGAAGGTGTGTAAGTGTCTAATTGTGTCACCTAGTTCATAAAAGGACAGTTGTCCAGCATCATAATCCAGATATATTCCTACTCTATGACAGGGTTCCAAATTATGAAATATTTTTTCCTTATTGTCATGAACCACTTTATATTTATCTAACCTGCCCAAACCCCAGGACTTGTTGTTATTTCCAATGGGTGACTGATCTCCTTTCCTGTCTATACTGGGATAACACATCCCTATAATCCACTTCCCTGATTCACTGGCCTCCACTTCCCAGTAATGTCGTCCTGAAGAAAAGCTACCAGTGCTTAAAACCTGATGACCCTTAAATCTTATGAGAGATTTTTGGCGACATTGATTTATTTTTGACCATGAAACAGTTTTCTTGTCACCAGATAAATATACATTATTAGCTGCAGTGTTCACATCCAGCAATATATCTGAAGCTCCCTGTTCCCATTTTACACCGGCCATGATCTTATCTAAAGACCTCTGTAAAGTCGCTGAGATCAGACCTTCATCAAAATCGTCTACATCATAGACCATACTATATCTTTCTTTAGGGTCCCAAAGGTCAACTCTGTCTTGTCCTATCATTGTTAAAGCAGTTAATGGATTTTCCATGTTACACAGCTCCTCAATTTCTTTTATGCTTTTAGAAAGCTCGTCCTGTTTTAGTTCCAGCTGACTGATGAGAAGGAATAAAGGACGTGAAGATTGTTCTTCCTCCCGGGAGAGCTCACTCAGTACTCTCATCTCTAGGTCGTCCAGTTGTCTCCTGATGTTTGTAAACAGAGCAGTGACTCTCTCTGATATCTCAGCAGCTTTTTCTTCCACATTTATTCTCTGGTTTTGCAGATGATAGGCTCTCCTCTCAGTCTCCTTTTGCTTTGAGATAAGTTTCTCTAGGATGTTTTTCAGACCTTTCTTTTTCCTCTGGTAGGCATCGTCCAGCAGCTCAATCTTGTGTCCCTTGTGATTTCCATCCACATAACATGACACACAGAGACAAGTATCATCCTCTAAGCAATAGAACTTCAGAATTTCATGGTGTTTCGGGCATTTTATATTCCCTGATTCCCTGGAAGGTTTAGTCAAGACATGTTCGGCTGACTTGCTGTGTACCTTCAGGTGTTGGACGCACAGGGAAGCGTCACACATTAGACAGTATTTCGATGCTGGGACAGGAGCGTGAATACAATAGGTACAGAGAACACAATTCTCTCCTTGTTGTGCATTATCGTCCAAAACTTCATCAGGTGAGACATAAATTACATCATTTTTCAGTGAACTCTGGACTCGAACATCAAATATATTCTTTCCCCTATTTGGTATTATAGGATCCGTAAATCTTCTTCTGTTAATAAATGTGGCGTAGATACGATTATTTTGTGGACATTCAGAATCCATAATTCCAGAAACTGACAAGAATTTAGCATGTCTTTGACTCTACACAACCGGTGGTGCTTGTTTTATCTTTTTCCACCTGAGGGGTGGAGACAGTTTCTAGGTTGAATTTGCATCCTGTCTAAATAGATATTGATGTGCCCCAGAGCAAAATGTTGAAAGAACAGACACAAATAGATTGTATGCAAAACAATAAAAATGACGGTAAGACATGTACAAGGAAAGTACTCAGAAGAATCTCCTTTACCCTTCCTTGTCAGTATTTTAGGCATTACACTATAATCCCATAGGGGTACTAGATGACCGAGTCTTTAAACGGCAGTGGGTGAAGGAGGTTGTGACTTCCAGCTACTTAAAGGATAAGTCCAACAGAGAGTATTGTATCTAACAACTACTTTTCCTTCATGCATCACCTGCTTCATCCTCCTGAAAGTACTGGGGGGTTACAAACACCCACCACAAATGCTGTTCACACAGGGTGTTTAAAACCCTCAATTACCTTACTGAAGTGAGATGGCAGAAAATATACTACATACCCATTCCCCAACAGGAGAAGAAGCTATTAGATAGATAGAGGCCCCTTTAAATATGAATGCAAGCCTCTTTTTTCTTTTCCATAAAATACACATTTTGATGCTCACCAAAACCACATGTGCGTACATCTGTATTAAGATTTTCGAGTATCCCTAAAGCATTATAGGGGTGTGTTCACAGTCGCAGATACGCCTGTTTGGGCGTCGTAGGTGCTCTACCACCGGAGCAAAGATAGTTTTGATGATGATCTTAAAAAAGTATGCCCCCCTCCACTGCCAAAAGTGAGCACACAGGTCATTAGCTGGGATGGCTCCCACTAATGCAAGGGGGCATACACGTGGGGTTCCCCCGCAAAAATCGCATCAAGTTGCAGGCTATGACTAGGCTGGACACACTATAACAAGGAAACTCGCAGCACAGGGTCCCTCTGTTATAGAGGGACAAAGTTACAGCCTGTTCAGGATGGCGCAGAATTAGCTAGGGGAATTGGGCCCCCTCAGGAAAAAACAGCCCAGTGCTGAAGGCATGAGAGCTCTTCCTAACACCCCTGTGTGGAGGGTACTGGTAATAAAGTGTACAAGTGAGAAAACAGAATTTTCATATATGGAACTACAGATTCCAGCAAGCACTGGAAACCATTAATTGCTAAGGTATGCTGGTGGTTTGTAGAACTACAAGTGCCAGTTTTGGCTGGCATCCAGGGCCCACTGTAACTTGCAGTGCCTCAAAGAAAAAGTAAAAAAAAACACAATAGAAAGAAATCCTATTTTTTTTTAAATAAATCCTATGCAATTTTCTCATTCAGAGGAAAACCGAGTTGTGAGCTCCAAACATAGATGTGACTATTGCCAGACTATAGGACTACGATTCCATCGGAAGATGCAAATTCTTTCAGATATTATGAAAGTGTTTCAAAGAATTTGCATGTAACCTGAGGAGCAGCATTAAATCTAACAGTTGCTGCTAGAGATGCTCAGGCTCGGTTCCCCGAGAAGTGAACACAACGAACTTAGAAAATTGAAAACGAGGCAAAACGTCATTGTTACGTCGTTGGATCTTGCGAGTTTTGGATTCTATAAGTACCGCCCTCCACGGCGATCCAGCGCCATTTCACAGAGGGACACAGAAGGGGTAGCACAGTTCTTGGCAGTCTCTTGTGCAGTTGGGCAGCGTTACAGGTAGAAAAGAAAGAGGAGGGGTAGCAGTGTTCTTCAAAGTCTCCAGTGACATTCAGGAGAGCTCCATTGCTAACTGTCATTGCTGAAATAGAAATAATAGGACTGGCAGCTTGGTCTTCTAAATCTGCAGTCACATTGTACTGTGTTATGTTGTGACCTTTGAGGTGGTCAAAATTGACTGCAAATGACTTGAAATTAGTATTCTTAAGGTTAATAATGACGTAGGGGGGAAAAAAGCAAAAATATGTGATTTTCTTAAAATAAAATAGAGATTTTAGATAAAAAAATCGGGATCCAAAAACAAAACCAAAACCAAAGCACAAAGTTAATCCAGATCCAAAACTAAAACCAGAACATGGGCGTCAATGAACATCTCTAGTTGCTACAGTTATAACTTTTAAGGCCTTACACATATGGAGGAACATTCAAGATGGTGTTTATGTGGTGGTCGAGTACTGATGGGAATCCTTCCCTTACCTTGTCTCCCAGATACGAGTCAGGTTCTTTTCTCTTTTGGATATCCGGTGGTCAGGAGATAAATACTTCAATGAAAGAAACAAAGATTGGTCAAACAACTTGATTTTATTGAGAATGCGGTAAGAATAGTTTTGGTAAGTCACCGCGCCACTGACCCCTTCAGCTCAATAGTAATGACAAAATAATGCGTCTGATCAGCATAGAGCACAATAGCATTTAACATATAACATACACCTGGTGAGTATAAGGCAGAATAAAGATAACATCTTCAATACACATTGTCTAATAAGGCACACTGGTAATCACAGTTACTACTTTCACGTTAACAATATCTGACTGGTGATGATGCAATAACCATCAATAATAACCCATCAAGACTCTTACGGTCACTACCGCGCCCACTAGAGGGCTACTTCTTATTCAGGTGTTTGGGGTACCGTGCTATTCCCTATGGGTCAGGCGCCCCACTTTTAGCATCTACTGCTGAGTTAACTTGAATTGCAGCGGTACCACTAACACTGAATGTCACACCTTCAATATTAATGAATCAATTCTTAGGTAAATCACATAACATTAACATCATCTAAAACATTTGGTGCACCAATATTATCCCTGGTAATGTTACCATATTTTCCACTCAGTCCTGGGCTGACCTGTGCACAGGAATTTGGGTAGTGTTCCAATGTCCTGCAGAGGTTTCCATCAAGGTTTAAGTATTATAGTAGAAAGCAGAGCTGTTGCTCATTTCAGCCACAAGATGGCGCTGTTCTCTCAACAGTCAATGAATCTCTATCAGCACATGTACTCTGCAGCAGGGTATAATGTCCAGCAGCTTATCTTCTCTCTGCTCGGCTGCACATTCTCCCCCTTGTTCCTTCTACCATGCTGCTCTCTCTCTCCTCCTTCCTGCACAACCTCTTCCTGTTACTCCCCCAGCCAATCAGGGCCTTCATCCTCCTCCTGTCAATCACTCCTGGGCACAAGTTTTCAGGAGCACAATTAACCCCTTGTAGCCCTGCATTTTAAAAGCGTTTATGCACTCCTCTGTGCTGTTCAACAGGGCTTTGGGGTACCACATTTATGGTTCAAGAAATCAAAGATCAACAGAATTCATGTGTGAAGCATCGGTAGCCTCTATTAGACTTTCGACTAGATCAATAGCTTCAACTGTTGCAGTCAGCAAGCTCTATAGCTGGCTACTGAACACTCCCTCAAAGAGTAGATTGATCTCTCTCCCATCTGAAGGAAGTTGCCTCTTTAGAGAGAAGATTGATACCCTCATTTCAAAACTGTCAGGTGGCAGAGTGATCTGGTTCCCACAGGACAGACCCAGCAGAAGACCTTATTTAGGACAGGAACAATAATACACTGCACTGAGTCAATTATCTACCCTTTATTTATATACTATTTTTGTTATAATAATTCATTTTCAATTGTGGTTGAAGAGGGGGCACCTGCACACCAATGGATTAATACACTAAGGCAGTGGATCTCAAACTTTCTCAGTTCGAGTCACTCTTAGGGACTCCATCATTTTTTCAAGCCACCCCTAAGCCACAATAATTACCAAGTAGTCCTCCTCCTTGCTTACCATGACCCTGGCCGCTACACCCGGGAGATCTTCGCGGCACAGCAGGGAGCCGCGGGCGCACAGTTTGGGAACCACTGCACCAGGGACAACAAAAGAAAAAGAAAGTCTGCATAACTGAGGCCCTCGGTGATTAGATGTTCCTAAAATAAAATTTATAGCTTTATTGATATATATTATTTGTATAAATATAAAAGAGATACAGCCCTTATATTCTTAGGCTTATTTATTTGATCCCAAAAGAGACTTATAGCAAAATTTTAAAAGTATTTAAATGGAAGTAAATTGAGGAAATTGATACAACAGATAAAATGGCACTAAATAACTGGCCAAAATTGTACAAGGACTACGAGGAAGCAATACAATATAGACTTGGGAGAAGTAACAGCAGACAGTTTCAACCAGAAAGGGTTATTTTGGCAGCAGAAAAGCAAAGAATTCCGTCTTGCCTCCGAGATTTTTTCCTAATGATGTCAGTGAGGTTCATTTTTCTGGGGACATAAATTGCTTGGGGTTGTGGACCTCAACAATCACAGGCACATGGATATTGACAATTGTAAAAAGAGGATATGCATTGGAATTCCTGAATTATACACCAGAGAATGTTTTCCGTAAGTCTCTACTTCCAAGAGCTCTGCAGAAGAAGGACGGCTATGGAGACAACATGAAAACACTACTAAGTTAGAATGTCACTATCAGAGTCCCTGTATGTCAAAACAGGTTTTTACTTAAAGATTTTACGTGTACAAAGACACAATAGGGGGTAACGTACAATCCTGGATTTAAGAATCTTCAACAACTATATAGACACCAGAAAATTCTAAATGGAATCCATCAGATCCATCCTAAATGTTATGGAGATAAGGAATTTTCCTACATCAGTAGACCTCAAGGACATATCTCTATGTTCCATTCAGAATATCACACCAGACATTTCTGATTTTTAATTTTTAATCAACATTTTCAGTCAAGCGTCTCCATTTCAGGTTGTCAACTTTTATGAAGGCATTCATAAAAGTGCTGGTATAAAGACAGGAAGGAATTTAGTTTTGGCCTTATTCAAACAACATCTTGATATCTGGAAGCTCTAGGAAGGATTCTATACAATCTTATGAATGCTAGAAGAGCATGGCTGAATTATCAACAAAAACATAATTATATTTTGTCCGTTTCAGATTCTAAAATTTCTAGACATATATGTTACAAGGCAGAGCTTTTTTGACACCAGAAGCCATGTTTCTGTGAACAAGTCCCTGGGCCACTGCAGAGATGTGTTTTAATTGTGCAAGAGTCAATGGCTGCAGCCATAGAAGTTGTACCATAGCAAGACTCTATATCATACTTGCCAACATTTTTTTTTTTTCTTCCGGGAGATGCCGGCTGGGACGTGGGCGTGCAGGGGGCGGGGCTGCGAAATCGCGTCATTTTGGCCCCGCCCCCGTGACGGAATGACGCAAATCGCGTCATTTTACAGTGGGGGCGGGGCTAAACGCCGCGATTCCGGGTGAATCGCGGCGTTTAAACTAAATTTTTCCCCCTTCCTATCAGGGAGATTGCCACACTCGTCCGGGAGACTCTCGCAAAATGCGGGAGTCTCCCGGACAATGCGGGAGAGTTGGCAAGTATGCTCTATATGAGGCATCTACAAACCTGCTTTAATGAAGATCTGCATCAGTTAAGTTCATTTAAAAATGATGCAAGAAAATATCTGCAGTTATGGTCAATGGGCAATACACTATGGAAAGAAATCACAAGAAATTTTTAAAAAATATGGGCTTCCGCAAATATATCTCATGACAACAGCAGGCAGGGGCGCACGCAGGACCCCTGACCCAAAAAAAACAAACAAAAAACCGAGAGAGAGCTGCTGCGCATGCGCAGCAGCTCCGTTTTGGCAGCGCTGTCCTATACAGCATCCGCGGCGCTGCCAAAGAAGCGTCCGCGGCGGTGCTGTATACAATACAGCACCGCCGCGGACGCTTCTTTGACAGCGCCGCGGCTGCTGTATAGGACAGTGCCGATATGGTGGGCACTGAGTTAGCGCAGGGGGGGGTTTCTGGAGACTCAGAAACCCCCCTGCGTGCGCCACTGGCAGGGAATGCAAAATTAAAGACATTTTTTTTTAGATATGCAAATAGCACACCAGAAGCAGTAAATGCTCTCTCAAAGAAGTGGCAATATAACCTGGGGTATGTTTTTCCTCCCGGACATATGATTCCTAGGGGTAAATGGATCAAGTTAAGATTTTTTTGGCAATTTAACATCGCCGTAAATCATGGGCGATAACCGTCAATTTGAAGTTCAAAATCGCCATATGTGTTAAGTACTGTAGTATTTTTAGTCTGATCTTCAAAATCGTTGTTCACCTTTGCGATTTTGGGTGATTTCACACTCGCCTGTGTTTAACAAACTTGACCGTGTTAAACGGAAAAATGGAATTTTCAAACAAATACTCTTTTCTAATTGGTTGAAAATTTTAAATGGAAAAATTATGCGACTATTGCCTCACTAACAAATGAATTTTTTTAAAAAAAGGCTATTAACCCTAGCGCTGCCAGCCTACTGCTGGTTGCGTGAAAATCGGAGAAAAAATGTGTGGGGTCACCCAAACAGTAGGGGGACACGTGGCAGGGGTTATAGTGTAACCTTCCCCGGCTATGTTGCAAAGTGCTGGTTGTGTGGAAATTGAGGAGACCCCACGCATTTTTTCACGATTTTCATGCGACCAGCAATAGACTGGCTATGCTAGGGTTAATAGTCTATAGAGGGGGGGGGACCCCACAATTATTTTTTTTTTAGAACAAAAAATTCATCTGATTTTAAAATTATACAGCCGCAGGAACCGGCGGCTGGATAATGTAAAAGTCAGATACATTTTTTTTACAGCAGTGTAACAGTAATGTGTTTACTAATCTCACCTCTAAAAAGCAGTGTGTTGTTTCTGGCGATTTTTAATTCAAGCTCGAGCGAGTTTGCAAAATCGCAGTTTCATACCTCTTGTATATCTAGAGTGGGTAAAAGTCGGGACCGCAATTTGTACCGATTTTACATCAAATCGCCGTTTAATACATCGGCGAGTTTAAACTCGCCCGAGAAAATCACTGGAGATGCAAAATGGCAGCTTGATACATTTACCCCCTTAAGTCCTGAAAGGAAGAAAGGAGAAAGTAAAGGTAATTGCGATTCTACCATTTTGGCCATGCAGATCATAGTTTGCACAAAAGCTTCAGTTAGCAAGTAAACAACCATGTTATGTCCTGAAAATAGACAGTCTGGCTACTGAACAGAGACCCATGAAACATTCTCAACCAAAGCTATTTCCACCTTATTAAAGGCTAGAAAACAGACTTTCTAACACGTAGTGTGTCAGTATTCCCAGTGTGAAGCACAGTGGCTCAGTGGTTAGCACTTCATGGTCGATTCCCGACCATGGACTTATCTGTGTGGAGTTTGTATGTTCTCCATGTGTTTGCGTGGGTTTTCTCCGGGTGCTCCGATTTCCTCCCACACTCCAAAAACATACTGATAGGTTAATTGGCTGCTATCAAATTGCCCTTAGTCTCTCTCAGTCTCTCTCTATGTATGGTAGGGAATTTAGACTGTAAGCCCCAATGGGGCAGGGACTGATGTGAGTGAGTTCTCTGTACAGCGTTGGGGAACTAGTGGCGCTATATAAATAGATGATGATGACGATGATGATGATGAACTCTAAGTGTCTGGGCTAAATAACCCTTTCTTAATATCTTTCCCAATAAGCCAATTATTACACCAAATATTACCTTTCATCACACAATTGTGTTAGTGTTTCATGTGAATTAATATATAATTTTCCTACTATATGTCAAAAGTCTAAGGGCCTGGCTCTTTAAGGCACACAAAACGCAAGTAATTTGGGCAAGTGCACGTCTGTATTCAACTACAAGCAGATCTGAAGAAACGTCTCTTGTTGAATACGGGTGAAGGTACGCTCTGCATATACGGCACTTGCCATATTAAGGACAGTTGTTTCTTCCAGTGATCCATACCTGATTGAACACCATCCATTAATTAATTTTTCATCTTTAATATGGGCAGAAGCGACATCAACACAGTGAGCTACTTACTACACACAGCTTAGTGTGAGGAACCATCTTCCTTTTTATACCAGTACAATTATTTCTGATTTTGTCTCCTGTCCATTTTGGTATAAATGGCCGGTATGACATTAAGATACATAGTACAGGTGCAGTTTAAGCCTCACGTTTGCTGCCAGAAAAATGAAACTGCCAAATTACATTTAAGTAGATGTATTTTATTATTTATTATTTATATATCATTTTAATAACAAAAACATTAGCTTTATACATTGTAACAGAACAGAAAGTTATATTTTTTGAGACGAGAAATATATGCTTCACTTATTAAGATTTGAAGCCAACAAGTAAGAATAAGAAATATGAAAAATAAAAAAAAACACACAAATGGTATAAATACCTGAACTACAAACAACTGCAAACTATATCCTTTGGTGACTAGAGATGTCAAAGAGTGATAAATAGAACAATATATTACCTTGCAGTGCAGGCCCGGTGCTAGGATCCCCGGCGCCCTAGGCGCAATTTTGAAATCCGCCCCCCCAAATAAATCCGCCACCCACCCCCAAAATATCCGCCCCCCCCAAAAATAAATCCACCACCCCCCAAAATATCCGCCCCAGGACTTTCCTTACCTTAAACTCCATAACGCTGCTCCTCTCTGCAGGGTCCCATCCCTCACTGACTGACACTGTCGGGCCCTGATGATGTCATGCCCGAAAGTCAGTGAGGGGAGGGGGAGTGAGGGGGAGTGAAGGAGACGGAGGTGCGCCCGCCCCATCAGCTGTTGGAGGGGGCCGTTGGTGATCCATAGCTGTGCGGCGGCCGTGGAAGGTATGCCCGCGGTCGCCGCACAGTTTTACAATATAAAGTATATCTGCTTTTTAATCCTGTGGCGCCCTTCAGAGCCCGGCGCCCTAGGCAACTGCCTAACGTTGCCTAATGGGAGCGCCGGGCCTGTTGCAGTGTCTATTTTAGAGATACATAGCTCTGTGACAGCTTTCCCTTCTATCATAAAAAAATACATAATGGAACCAAAAAGTAATAATACCAACATAACAAACCTAAATGTAATTTAATGGTTCTAAACATAATAAAATGCTAAATTTCTATGTATAAACAGGTACTTAAGTATTATAAAGAATATCATGGCCCTTACTTTGATAATAATATATGCACATTAGAAGACAGCGAGGGTCCAGTGCTTTTATATGGGCATGGAATTCCTTGGTGACAACTAATATCCTTATTTCACACTAAAAAGAGATTTATTGCATATGTAATAACACAGCAGAGATAGAGAGTGACGAGAGTGTAAGCTCTGACATTACAATAAAACTGAGGTAAATATTTAGGTGTAGTTATTGTAGCAATTAGAACAGATAAAAACTATAGTTTTTAAATGGCCCTTCTACTACTTAAAAATGTACATAACATTACTTTGTATGACTTCTGCTGTTGGAAAATTGGTTTCTGCTTTAGAAATAAAGGAAGAAGTGCGAGCCGTGTTGTATTCAGACAAAGTGAGCTCATTCCTAGGCCAGCTCTGTCCAGCAGATAACACAGACATGCTTTCATGTTAATCTGATTTTCTTTTTCTCCTGCTTGGGCTTTACCTACCACTAATATAACCCAGTAACAATAAAGCAGTAATTGATAGGGCGGCATGAGATGTGGATAGAACACTTACTAACATTAGGAGTATTCACTCACAATGCATAGAGCAGAATCTACTCTAAATACAGACCTGAGTATGAGGTGTGACTACCTAACATTACCAACCCAATTCAGATACCTTTAATCAATATGTAGATTCATTATCCAGTAATTAATGTTCTTAACTCTTGATTCTCACCCAGCCATAACTTACCCAAAATACAGCATGAAGGGGCTCAGTGAAGGTGGCAGTGAAAGTGTGTAAGTGTCTAATTGTGTCACCTAGTTCATAAAAGGACAGTTGTCCAGCATCATAATCCAGATATATTCCTATCCTATGACAAGGATCCACATTCATAATTCTTTTTTCCTTATTGTCATGAACCACTTTATATTTATCTAACCTGCTCAAACCCCAGGACTTGTTGTTATTTCCAATGGGTGACTGATCTCCTTTCCTGTCTACACTGGGATAACACATCCCTATAATCCACTTCCCTGATTCACTGGCCTCCACTTCCCAGTAATGTCGTCCTGAAGAAAAGCTGCCAGTGCTTAAAACCTGATGACCCTTAAATCTTATGAGAGATTTTTGGCGACATTGATTTATTTTTGTCCATGAAACAGTTTTCTTGTCACCAGATAAATATACATTATTAGCTGCAGTGTTCACATCCAGCAATATATCTGAAGTTCCTTGTTCCCATTTTACAACAGCCATGATCTTATCTAATGATCTCTGTAAAGTCGCTGTGATCAGACCTTCATCAAAATCGTCTACATCAGAGACCATACTATATCTTTCTTTAGGGTCCCAAAAGTCAACTGTCTTTTGTCCTATCATTGTTAAAGCAGCTAATGGAATTTTCATGTTACACAGCTCCTCAATTTGTCTTATGCTTTTGGAAAGCTCGTCCTGCTTTAGTTCCAGCTGTTTGATGAGAAATTTTAAATAAAGGGAAACTTTTTCTTGCTCCTTGGAGAGCTCACTCAAGATTGTCGTCTCTAGGTCGTGCAGTTGTCTCCTGATGTTTGTAAACAGAGCACTGACTCTCTCTGATCTCTCAACAGCTTTTTCTTCCACATCTATTGTCTGCTGTTGCAGAAGATGGACTCTCTTCTCAGTCTCATTTTGCTGTGAGATAAGATTCTCCAGGACACCTTTCAGATCTTTATTTTTCCTCTGGGATGCATAGTCCAGCATTTCAATCTTGTGTCCCTTGTGATTTCCTTCCACATAACATGCCACACAGAGACGAGTATCATCCTCAAAGCAATGGAACTTCAGGATTTCATGGTGTTTGGTGCATTTTATATTACCTGATTTCCCCAGTGATCTCATAGGTTTAATCAAGACATGTTCGGGTGACTTGCTGTGTACATTCAGGTGTAGTACACAAAGGGAAGCGTCACATATCTGACAATATTTCAATGCTGGGACAGGAGCCTGAATACAATAGGTACAGAGAACACAATTCTCTTCTTGTTGTGCATTATCGTCCAAAAGTTCATCAGGTAAGACATAAATGTCATCATTTCTCTGTGAATTCTTGACTTGAACATCAAATATATTCTTTCCCCTTTTTGGTATTATAGGATCCGTAAATCTTCTTGTGTTAAAAAATTTGGAGTAGATACGTTCATTTTGCGGACATTCAGACTCCATAATTCCAGAAACTGAGTTTAGCATGTCTTTGTCTCTACACAACCGGTGGTGCTTGTTTTATCTTTTTCCACCTGAGGGGTGGAGACAGTTTCTAGGTTGAATTTGCATCCTGTCTAAATAGATATTGATGTGCCCCAGAGCAAAATGTTAAGGAAACAGACACAAATATATTGTAAGCAAAACAAGGGAAATTTGGAGGACAGGGAAGAAAAATTACGGTAAGACATGTACAAAGAAAGTTCCTTTACCCTTCTTTGTCTGTCTTTTATATATAACACTGTAGCAGTCCCATAGGGGTACCAGATAACTGAGTGTTTAGACGGCTGTGGGTGAAGGAGGTTGTGGTTTCCAGCTAATTAAAGGATAAGTCCAACATATATAAAAAACAAAAAGTATTGCATCTAACAACTACTTTTCCTTCCTGCGTCACCTGCTTCATTCTCCTGAAAGTACTGGGGGTTCCAAGCAGTGCCGGATTAACCCGAGGTCTAACTGGGCTATAGCCCAGGGGCCTCGGGCATCCAGGGGGCCCTTCAAAGTCCTCAGCAGCATTATTGATCGGTCCGGGGGTGGGGGCGCCCCCAGCCCGACCAATGCTGCTGAGCACTGTCACTGTAGTCCTCCGTCCCCGGCGCTCAGTAATCTGGTTACTGAGGAGATCTCGCGAGTGAACTCTCGCGAGATCTCCTCAGTAAGGAGCTTACAGCGTGCCGGGGACGGAGGACTACAGTGACAGGTAAGCGCTTGGGGAGGGGCCCTCACGGGGTACGGGGGGGGGGGGCGGCAGGTGGCTCACATTGGGGGCCTCACGGGGGAATAGAGGCGCCCTTAGCCCAGGGGCCTCCATTCCCTTAATCCGGCCCTGGTTCCATGCAACCACCAGTGAGCTTGAAACCCTTAATAACCTTACTGAACTTAGATGGCAGAGAGTATACTACATACCCATTCCCCAACAGAAGAAGAAGCCATTAGATAGATAGAGGCTCCTTTAAATATGAATGCAAGACCCTTTTTTTTGGTGATGCTCACCAAAACCACGTACGTCTATATTAAGATTTTTGAGTATCCCTGACTTGTCTCTCCTTATTTTTATATAAACCACACCGCACATAGACACACTAGTACTTTATTGGGTCATCACAGCAGTACAACATTATAGGGTAACAGTTATTCAATTGTAATAATAAGCATAGAAATCTTAGCAAAAAATCTTACCATATATATATGTATAATATAGAGCATTGACGTGGACTGACAGCAGATGTCTGCTGTAATAACAGCTAATAGTGAAACTATATGGGAATCAATTTCAGATACATGTTTTTAAAAACATTTCACTAGAAAGTAAGATTGTGGAAGAAAACACAGTTTCCTTCCACTTTTTAATGCATAGCAATAATGTGAATGAATATGTTTTAATTCAAAATAAAAATTAGAAGTCATCAAGTGCCTTAGATATAACTTTCTTTTCTCTTTTGTCTCTCCTTATGACTGGGGAGCTGGAATATGGGGAGGAAGGGGCATGCAAGCATAGTAAGAGTAAAGACGTCTGTCAGGACAGGGCCATCTTTTCCATTGGGCACGATGGGCAGCTGCCCGGGAGCCCCACGGGCAAGGGGGCCCCATAGGCACGGCTCTTAATGAGAACAAATAATCCTGCAAAAGAAAAAAACCTGCAGAAAAAACCTTCAAGGGTCACTGAGCAAGTACATCTATCTATCCCTATCTCTATATATCTATATCTGTATCTGTAAATATCTATATATCTCTATCTATATCTATATCTAGGGGCCCCGGTGCACTGCTTTGCCCGGGGGGCCATAATGTTGTTAAGATGGCCCTGTGGCAGGAGGCAGTGGCAGATCCAGGGGGGGGGGGGGGGGGGGGGCGATCGGGGCGAGGGGCTTACTGCCGGCGGCTGCACACTGTGCAGGTCCGTTCAGCAGTGACAGTGTGCTGCCCGGCTGCTCTGATTGTGTTTTAAACACAATCAGAGCAGCGGGGCAGCACACTGTCACTGCCGAGCGGACCGGCACATACTGTGCAGCCGCCGGCAGCCTTAGAAATTAGAAAGGGGGCGGGGCCTAAATCACCCCTCCCCCCCCTAAAATCGCCCTGGGTATAGTAATAGCCTGGATCCGCCCCTGGCAGGAGGCGTATCTGACGCAGGTGCTCTACCGCTGGAGCAAAGATAGTGCTGATCAAGATCTTTACCCCTCACCACCAGCACCATCACCATTTATTTATATAGCGCCAACTCTCTCTATCAAACTTTAACAAAAACATTTTGGACCTCTAATAACTTGTTTGAAAAAATAAATAAAAATATAACATCTCTGTCTCTCTGTCTGTCTGTCTGTGTGTGTTAGGGAATTTAGACTGTAAGCTCCAATGGGGCAGGGACTGATGTGAATTAGTTCTCTGTACAGCGCTGCGGAATCAGTGGCGCTATATAAATAAATGATGATGATGATAACAGAGCAATGAAAATGTTTCTTTCCCCTACATACTCCAACAGTATTTTCACTTTCCTTTGCCCCTAATTTCCTCCCCCTCCTACCACCCTACAAATCCATCACTGACCCATTTATATCTGCTCCGTTATCAGTCCTCAACTACTAACTCAACATTATACAATGTACCTCGCCAACCTATCCCTTTTGTATGATAACATGTTATGCACGAAAGCCACATAAGCAGCGGTCTGATTGTTATGAATCACTCATTTATTGTGGACTTCCAATACATATTGCAACAATCAGCAAATGGTAAGAAAAAATTATGATAACTTCCAAAATGTTGTATTACTGTTCTTCCTAACTGAGTTATTTGTAATCAACTGCACTGTAAACCTCAAATTTGACATTTAGATATAATAAATTTCAAAAAAAGATTGTCTGGGCCCTGGACAATTACCCTGTTGGTCCTCTCCAAACTTTAACCATGGGATGGACCTCCACTAGTGTAGTAGTCTAGGGTAGTGCTCTCCAAGTGTTTCCTTGAAGAGGGACACAGTTCTGCTTTAATAATATAGCCAAATATTATTAAAAAAATTGCTGTCGTTTAACAGGTTGGTTTAGGGAAGCATATAACGCGGAAATTGTTGCAAAATAATCCTATACATTGTAATTTATGAAAATCTATGTTTCACATACTATGTATGCAAACACTTTGTGCCTTCGGGTAACTGGTCAACTTATGAAGATTGAAAACATTCTATATGACTTGCATTTCTGCCACATTCTAGAAGACAAACGTGACTTCTTATGTGACAATCATCATAAGTGTGCGTGATTATAAGAGCACTCCACAAGACCTCAAGGGACGGCCCCGGGACAGATTATTTTTTAGTTATTTCTAAATTATCACATGTGCGTCACTCAGTAAAGCATTTACTTTGACTCTCGTACCTCTGATTAATGAAGAGCAGTGTAATACCTGGCCTGCTGCCATTCTTGTGTCCTTGGGTTGTGCAGCCCACTATTGGATAAAAAGAACATATGAACAACACATTTCTGAATTCCCTAACACGCACACACAAACTATGGGCAATTTGTTACCAGCCAATTAACCTACTAGTATATTTTTGGAGTGTGGGAGGAAACTGGAGCACCCAGAGGAAACCCACGCAAACACGGGGAGAAAATACAAACTCAGCACAGATAAGACCATGGTCGGGAATTGAACTTATGAACCCTGTGCTGTAAGGCAGAAGTGCTAACCACGTAGCCACCGTGCTGCCCCATCTGAAGCTCAGGTGTGGGGTGCTTTAAATTTACATAACATTGAAAATGATATGCATAATGCATGTATTCTGTATGTCAGAGGTGCCTAAATGCAGTCCTACCAACAGGTCATGTTTTCAAGATTTCTTTAATCATACACAGGTGAGTTAATCTAAATCTTTTTATTGGTCAGTAAAATTCATAATAGACATTTGTTTACAGGTGATGAGGGTGGGGGGCGGGGGAAAGGGCAGAGGAGAAAAAGAAATGTTAGAGACTGAGGGGTCAATTTGCTACTCAGCAGCGGTAATCACGTGACACTGCAAATCGGAGCAATAAATAAAGCATAAATGCAATACTGCTGCTCTACGCTATGCCGGGGCCCCAGTAGAAGACACCCCTTTCGTTTTACTCTAACGGCACCGGCGAATGCTGGAAGTGAAATGTGTATGGGCTGAGAAACATCTGTGCATTGGTATAAATATCTGACCCGGTAGGGACCAATCAAAGACTTTCCGGCTTCACTAGACCCCATAGGAAGAGGTGAGACTAAGATGACGTTCGCTTGCAGCAAAAAGCAATTCTTTTTGCTGCTTGATAAACCACTAACATCGCAGTCCCCAGAGACTTCTATAGGGACTGCGCTAACAAACAAAAAGTAGATTATCCCCTTTATAAATGAAGTGAAGTCCTGCGCTAGCCATTCTCCAGGGAAAACAGCTTTTTTTCTACGGATATTTGAGCTGTAGCAGTTTATTAAATAGACCCCGAACAGTCTTAAAGGAGAGCAAAATTGAATACAGTTTCATATACAGACCATGGAATGGTCATCCATGCTTTGACTGTCCACTGCAGCAATATTTTAAAGTAAAGGGCGATAAAGTAATTCCTTCCACCCTATTACAAGCAGCGAAAGACATATCCCTCATTCTGCTGATCAGAGTTTGATGCTGAAAAAAGTAAACAAAAAAGCTCAAATTGCAAAAGGGACGTATGCATGGCTATACTGTTACAGTCTATCAGGGTAGTCTGTGGCCATGGCCTTGGGTTTCTAAACCCATCAATATATTTGGTCTCACTGCAGTAGCATAGGATAGTCCAAGGAAATCATTCAGGACCTACTCTTCTTCCATGTCCCAAAGAGAGGGGGAGAGCTAGCCGTGCCCCCACTTAGGTGAACTGACAACCCCATTCTACCATGGAAGTTGGTTTATATTGATGTCAGCAAGTGGTCACTGTCATTTCACATGGCATCAATTTTATCACAAACCAGGAAAAAAAAATATTTAGTACCACATTTACAAAAAGAGACATATTGCTAATTATCTATTCTTAATTTGTATGTATGGATTACTGCACAAAAACAATTTTGCTGTCCTGTATGAAAGGTTCAGCAAACCATCTGTCAATGTCAGTAGCATGCATCAGATGGCACTCTTATCCAAGCGCATTGTCTCCAATGATTGCACAGTTGGTGCTCTAGTGGCTCCAGGAACGTCTGGATGAGGGCAGATGTGGTAACCAGTTAGAGTGACTTTAGTTGTACAAAAGATTAAAGAACTGGGCAAGGGGACAAAATATGTACCTGTATTAAATAATACAGGGTAGTTAGAAATGGAACATATTCAGATCGGACACAAGTTGTTAATGGGGAACCTCAGGGATCGGTATAGGGTCCTGTCCTTTAGAAACTTTTTGTTACTCATTTGGTAGATGCCCTAGAAAACAGTATTTCCATATTTGCTGGCAACACTAAGCTATGTAAGGTTTTAACAAAGAAAAGCTGTCATGATCAGACACTGAAATATAGGATTTCCAGGTCTGTCTAACATGACACTACTCTACCCAGTGGCGCAGAGTCTAACGGGACAGGTTGTCTTCACCAGGAACCCCCGCAAGGAGGTGTGGGCTTTGCAGCCACTGCCCCGCAGGTCGCTGCCCTCAGGGAGAGCGTTAGACGAGACCCGTATGGAGAACACAGGAGTAGAAGAAACTCTGCAGCGAGAAAACCGCAGAGAGGTGAACAGACTTGAGAAGTAGATAGGTGTGGGTGAGTGGTACTGAACAGCAACTGAGGAATCACTGGAACAGCGAGCTGAACATGTGGAAGTGATAACTGTGGATGAGTAGCACAGAACAGCATCCAGGAAATCACTGGAACAGCGAGCTGAAGCAGCAGGAGCAAAGGGAGCCACGTCTGTGCACTGTCAGGGTTTGAACATACTTACCAACTTTACAATGTTGGTATCCGGGAGCCTGCGGGGGAGGTGGGTGTCATGGGGGGCGTGCCTCCAAAATGCGCGTAATTTTGGACCTGCCCCCCATGACGTCATGACGCGGGGGCGGAGCCAAATGCCTGCGATTCACCGGGAATCGCAGCGTTTGTGACCTAATATAACAGATATTAATATTATTATATATATATATTATATATTATCTGTAACAGATCCAGGATATTGCCACACTCGCCCGGGAGTCCGGGAGACTCTCCCAAAATGCGGGAGTCTCCCGGACATTCCGGGAGAGTTGGCAAGTATGGGTTTGAAACACAAAAAACAGGCAACTGACTGCAGGTTCAGGTGCATTAAATTATACCCTGCTAGTGAGAAAGGCACCAATAGTAAAGAAGAGGAGGTTTTAAAAGAAGATCAGGTCTGTACATCAACAGACCCAAAACTAATATGGCTGCCGCCATTGAACGGACGTGGCGCTCTGCACCGAGAGGGACCCCTGCGTGGAGCAGGTAAGTGTGCCGAGACCCGAACGCGGGCCCGGCGTGTGATAAAAGCTCTGTAACTTACTTCAGAAAAATATGGGCACATTTATAAATGACTGGGGATATCAAAATGGAAAAGGATTTAGGAATAGTAATACAAAATAGACTGAAGAGCAGCTGCTGCAAGAGCTAATGAATTTGTGAGACACACCAAACATAGGGGTCTATTTACAAATGTGCGATCTGCCATAGAAACAATCACGTTTCTCCGTAAAATGGCCATCACATAATTTATAAAGGCTTCAATGAAGGACAATTCATATATAACCCAGGGGCGGATCTAGATAATTGGTGTACCGGGGGCGATTTAGGGGAGGGGGGGGGATTTAGGCCCCGCCCCCTTTCTGCCTTCTGAGGCTGCCAGCGGCTGCACACTATGTGCAGGTCCGTTCTGCAGTGACAGTGTGCTGCCCGAATGCTCTGATTGTGTTTAAAACACAATCAGAGCAGCCGGGCAGCACACTGTCACTGCAGAACGGACCTGCACATAATGTGCAGCCGCCGGCAGCAAGCCCCTGCTAGGGGGGGGCAATTGCCCCGATCGCCCCCCCCCCCCTGGATCCGCCACTGATATAACCCCCTGTACACAGTGTGTAGTGTTGGGGTGCACAGTTTAGGCAGCAGTGCGCCTCCTTCTCAGCCCTGGCTAGCTCCTGGCATGGATATATATAACCAGAGGGTCCCCGCACATACAGGTTATTATTACAGAGCGTCTGTGAAGATCTTGGGACACAGGTGATGTAACTTGCTGGTGCAGAGCAATCAGATGTCTCCATAATGCGGGCACCAGACCATCTCTATATTGCAAAACAAACTCTTTATTTACACTCCTTCTTCACTCCAGCACATTCTTAAACGGTTGCAGTGATAAAGTAAATACGTACAGTTCTTATACACATCTCCTGTCTCCTCCTGCACAGTTCTTAATGGCTACATGGACAGAATATCAATGGGGCAGTCACATCCAAAATGGTGGCTCTCCAGCTCACCCTCATCTCTCTCTCACAGCAGTGTCCACTCACCCTTCCTGCAGGGGTAATATCTCTCAATTGGACACTAACACACACTCCGTGTGCTGCTCCTATCTATCATCCTGGCACTTTCTGAGGTAATTTATCCCTGATATCTGCCCCATATCACCAGTATTATGTCAGTGATGTTGTACTATGCCCCCTAGTGGCAGCAGGTGATGGACCAGCTCCCAGATTACAATGGAGGTCCCAGGACCTCCTCCCCTCTGTACTGTGTCCCTGGCTCTTCCTCTCCACACACATAGATCAGGGTTGCCAACTCTGAAATAAAAAACAAGCAACCGGTAAGTGAAAAACAAGCCCAAACCAATCCTAAAAAAGCCCAACTTACAGAGGACCGTCCTTTTCTATAACACTAATTTCTACACTGAATCTCCATTTAGAAAACCTTTATAAACACAAGAGGACACATTTATACACTGAGAGGACAAATGAAAAAGCAAATGCTGTAATTTAGGACACTGGTATGTCTATACCACACAGCCCCATGATATGACAGTATAAGCAGTCTTCTGACATGAGCAGCTACTGAATGGGACGGGAGGGTGTTATATAGCAGTGTTACCTGCTATAAGTGCAGCGATCGTACAGACAGCACTTATATCAGTAGGTTGCTGTAGATCCGTCTTCCTGTGATTTATTTCACGTTCTCCTCTGACTCCGCCCACCCACAAATCATTGGCGGATGTCGCTGCACAACCCGCCCACAAAAAAAAAAACACCTGAATACATCAATCACAAAATAGTAACACCACCCACTGGTCTGCCTGTCATCAGGGCTGCAGCTACGGCCGATGAGATCAGCCCGTCCCGGTGGTGAAATCATCATATTCAGGACAATTATCCGTAAGGAAATCCCGGCTAATATAATCTATGAGGACGATCAATGTATCACTTTCCATGATGTCGCTCCACAAGCGCCAACACATTTCCTAGTGGTACCCAAGAAAGCTATTAGCCAAGTATCTGAAGTAGAACCTGCTGATGACGCTTTACTAGGACATCTGATGATTGTTGGCAAGAAATGTGCTGCTGATTTGGGCCTGGCGAGGGGCTATCGGCTGGTTATAAATGAGGGACCAGATGGTGGCAGTCTGTGTACCACCTTCACCTGCATGTTCTTGGGGGCCGTCAGCTGGGCTGGCCCCCAGGCTAATAGCACATACATAGCAGTCTCATTCTGTCCTGTCAGATGAAGTGCGTTCTCTAAATATCATCCTCCAATATATTGTCATCTGCTCAGGCAAGAATACAGCGAATATGACAATGGAAGATAAAAAAATAAAATGAGTTTGTTTCTTCAATTTGTGTGGAATTTGAATACATTATTATATTTACCATTAGGTGGCAGTTCCCAATGCAGAATTCTGTTATTTATTTTATATTTAAATAAAAAGAGCCCTTATAAACCAAAAAAAAAAACAGTAACAGAGGAAAAAAAACAACAAAAAAACGATTATGCAGCCTGTGGACTTGGAGAACGGCTCCAAGCCCAAAAACAAGCTACCCGCGGCAGTGGGGAAAAAAACGCAACCTCACAAAAAAAGAAGCCCAATTCCGCTTGTTATAAGCGGAATTGGCAACTATGACCACAGCTCATAACAGTCTGATGTTGCTAAGCAACATACCCAGTGTGACCCCCTGGGTCCCAGTGCCGGGCCAAACACTCAGTCACTGGGAGGTGAGAACCTCCAGAGCGGGTGGTAGATACATTTCTCCTGTCATAACCTATTTAACGTTGCTTAACGCAGACCCCATATTTCAATATGGGGACTGAGAAGGTATCCAATTTATTAAGCATGGTAATACTATCTCAGGATGGCGTTGGCTGTCATTTTCAATGAGATTCAGCTGAAGCCTCTCTGGCTTCACTGGTTCCCTCCCGGGTGAAAGTGTTATGCACATAGCACTCTTTCCAGGAGGTGGGTCAACACTGGTGCTGACCGGCATGGTAGTTTGCAGCGATACATAATGAATGGTACAGCGGTTTAATAATAAATAGACCCCATTGTTTTACCATTGACCTGGCTAACTACGTAACCTTCAGTTTCCTTATTGTCTCCTCATATTATTATACCGGCAGTGTGTCCTCATGATTATTCCATTGAGGGACATAGATCTCATTGCCCTACCGCCCTATTGCGCAGATTACCCATTGCAAAGCCCTCCTTTGAGCTAGGTCAGCACATTGTATATTTTACCCATTGCAGAGACCACGACAATATTGCACAGCTTGCCTATTGCACAAAATCACAGTCCCTCTATTGTGCTTGCTAGGTCTGAGGGCAGTGGCGGAGGTAGTAGGAGGTCTCCCAGCATTGCAGTGTTTTGTACTTCCCCAGGAATCTCCACACAATGTTTTGTAAGTTTCAGTGAAAATCCAGCAGTATGAATGTGTCTCTGCTCCGTACTAGATGCACGCATAGCTCTGGGCGATCCTGTGACCTTGAGTGCAGTGGAAACTCCCCGGGGGTGGTGCAGAATACCAAGTTAATGCACAACTGCACTAGATAAAGTCAAGGGGGGGAAGGACGCCTGACACCAGCGGTGCATTGTGGTCTGTGGAGATGTCTGCAAGTGATCCTGGTGCCTCTGCTTGCAATTCAGGCCTTGAGATATCAACTTAAGCATGAACCTATGTTCCCTTGCCCATTATCCGGCACACAGGTATATCGCAGTATATTTTTAGCAAATAAACAACTTCAGAAAGTAGGAAAATTGCAATCTAAATACCTAAGTCCTGGTTATATAGTCAGAGATCTAAATATATGTTCTGAATATTAAGAAATAAAAAATGCACAAAATGTATATAACTAAAACTAGTTTTGAAAGAATCTTGATTGTCAATATGCAAATAATTGTTTGCCGTGAGGCAGAAAGATAATATATTCTAAATTTTCTTCCTTAATGTATAAAATAGTTTTCTGCAAAGCAAGATCTTATATATACTTCTCCGGCCTGTATTCTGGGTAGGGAAGGTCGTGTATGAAGGAAAAAGATCAATTGGTCCATTGCTCTTGTTTTTACAGATGAGCACAGTGCAAGTCTTTATCTGCAGTGTGCGGTTGTATTTAGAACTGAGGGATGAATTAAACCCAAGGGAAATGAAAAGCTGTGGTTTGTATACATAACCTTTTTTAATTACTGAGGGTTAATAAAGTGAGTAGGTGGTTATGCACAAACAAGTGTCATGAAGGGGCAGGGACAAGGAATCAGTTTAAGAGTGGGCTGGAGCTAGCTCACTTTATTGGCCCAGGAAAGCAATCCCTCCCTCCCATTCCCGAGGCCTGGTTCAAGTGTTCGCTGTCTGCTCAAGGTACAGCTTGTCCTGCTCATGTGCAAATGGCCATAGGATGCACGGGACAGTTCTAATAGTGGAGTGTTGGTGCAGACCGAAGGAATGAGGATCCAATTGGAGCGCAGGCTCGTGGTATGGCCAGCTGTTGTGGTTCAGCCCCGGAGGTATGTTGGTCCAACAGGGACTTACGGCCATGGTATGGTACGAGTGCTGTGGTTCAGCCCCAGATGTATGTTGGTCTAACAAGGAGGTACGGCCATGGTATGGTACGAGTGCTGTGGTTCAGCCCCGGAGGTATGTTGGTCCAACAGGGACTTACGGCCATGGTATGGTACGAGTGCTGTGGTTCAGCCCCGGAGGTATGTTGGTCTAACAAGGAGGTACGGCCATGGTATGGTACGAGTGCTGTGGTTCAGCCCCAGAGGTATGCTGGTCTAACAAGGAGATATGGCCATGGTATGGTACGAGTGCTGTGGTTCAGCCCCAGTGGTATGTTGGTCTAACAAGGAGGTACCGCCATGGTATGGTACGAGTGCTGTGGTTCAGCCCCAGAGGTATGCTGGTCTAACAAGGAGATATGGCCATGGTATGGTACGAGTGCTGTGGTTCAGCCCCGGAGGTATGTTGGTCTAACAAGGAGGTACGGCCATGGTATGGTACGAGTGCTGTGGTTCAGCCCCAGAGGTATGCTGGTCTAACAAGGAGATATGGCCATGGTATGGTACGACTGCTGTGGTTCAGCCCTGGAGGTATGTTGGTCTAACAAGGAGGTACGGCCATGGTATGGTACGAGTGCTGTGGTTCAGCCCCAGAGGTATGCTGGTCTAACAAGGAGGTATGGCCATGGTATGGTATAGGTGTTGTGGTTCAGCCCCGGAGGTATGTTGGTCTAACAAGGAGGTACGGCCATGGTATGGTACGAGTGCTGTGGTTCCGCCCCGGAGGTATGTTGGGCCAACAAGGAGATATGGCCATTGTATGGTATAGGTGTTGTGGTTCAGCCCCAGAGGTATGCTGGTCCAACAGGGAGTTACGGCCATGGTATGGTACGAGTGCTGTGGTTCAGCCCCGGAGGTATGTTGGGCCAACAAGGAGATATGGCCATGATATGGTATAGGTGTTGTGGTTCAGCCCCAGAGGTATGCTGGTCCAACAAAGAAGCAAGTCGTGGTATAGTACAGGCTGTGGTTCAGCTCTGGATGTACTTGGTTCCACATGTTTGAAAGCCGTGGCATGGTACGGGCTGTGGTTCAGCTCTGGATGTACTTGGTGCCACGTGGATGAAAGCCGTGGCATGGTTCGGGCTGTGGTTCAGCTCTGGATGTACTTGGTGCCTCGTGGATGAAGGCTGTGGTATGGTACGGGCTGTGGTTCAGCTCTGTATGTACCTGGTGCCACGTGGATGAAGGCTGTGGTATGGTACGGGCTGTGGTTCAGGTCTGGATGTACTTGGTGCCACGTGGATGAAAGCCGTGGTATGGTACGGGCTGTGGTTCAGCTCTGGATGTACTTGGTGCCTCGTGGATGAAGGCTGTGGTATGGTACGGGCTGTGGTTCAGCTCTGTATGTACCTGGTGCCACGTGGATGAAGGCTGTGGTATGGTACGGGCTGTGGTTCAGCTCTGGATGTACTTGGTGCCACGTGGATGAAAGCCGTGGCATGGTTCGGGCTGTGGTTCAGCTCTGGATGTACTTGGTGCCTCGTGGATGAAGGCTGTGGTATGGTACGGGCTGTGGTTCAGCTCTGTATGTACCTGGTGCCACGTGGATGAAGGCTGTGGTATGGTACGGGCTGTGGTTCAGGTCTGGATGTACTTGGTGCCACGTGGATGAAAGCCGTGGTATGGTACGGGCTGTGGTTCAGCTCTGGATGTACTTGGTGCCACGTGGATGAAAGCCGTGGTATGGTACGGGCTGTGGTTCAGCTCTGTATGTACCTGGTGCCACGTGGATGAAGGCTGTGGTATGGTACGGGCTGTGGTTCAGGTCTGGATGTACTTGGTGCGACTTGTCGATGGGTCTTGGTATGGTACGGATGTTGTGGGTCAGCCCCAGTGGTAACGGGAGACGGTTGGTGAGAGTGACAACGGCATGGTCTGCCGTCAAGCAGCTGGTGCAGCCTTTAGAGTGACAGGTGAATACTATGCAGGATAAGCAAAGTGGCTAAAACACACACTAATGGTAGTCAGATGTTTGGAACCTGTGCCCTTTGACGAGCCGGCTTAGGTTCGGTACAAGTACAGCTCATCTGGGCTGACTTGCGGTGCATTACGATTAGCCCAGATGGGTGCGGGCTCTGGGATGCCAGGGGACGGATGTCCCATTAAGCTTAAGAAACAGTGTGCGCTTATCGATGGGCAGGGTTGAGTACAGTGTTCTCCCATCACCATAGCAGTCACGGTTTAATTTAAATAAATAAGAGTTATTTGCCAACAAGTCGGTATGGTGTCTTTTATTATATTTCTTAGGAGTTAAGGTTAAGACTATGGTCTATTGGTTACGTCATCAACCAAAAGCACTTTATATGATTAGACAATTTAGTATAGAACATTGATACAAAGCAACTTGATTCTCTGGCGCTAATTCTATAGCTAGTATTACTCTGTGGGGATATCGGTGTCAAATGCAGCAATTTCAAAAAAGAGACAGTGTTAAGTCTCTATATACAAACCAAAACAAAAACATATGAAATGCGCAGAATAACCGTTAATATATTTTATTGGTCTAGCTAATGCACATAAGTATGTACAGAAAAGGTGACAAATTGATATCACTTGAATGAAAATCAAATGATGCAAACTTATAAAAGAAATTCTTGGCCAAGAATAAAGTATCTACAACACAATAAAAAAAATCAAATGTATTCAATGCATATCACAGTGATCCATAAACATGGTAAAATAATGGCAATATGAGTGAGAGATTGACTATAGATCTCATTAGGAATTGTTGGACACTCATATAGAGTTATAACCAATTTATTATATGCATTCTGTATAAAGATGCCATATTTACCATGTTCAGAAAGTAATGTTACCTATAGCAACCAATCAGATTGTAGCTTTCATTCAGTTAGTGCATTCTACAAAATGACAGCTAGAATCTGATTGGTTGGTATAGGCAACCCACAGTTTAGTAAATAAACCCCTAGGAGTGCAATGGATTTAAACACGGCAATAATCTTTTTATACCATGAGGTGTATTTAAGAAGCGCAAAAGAGAATCTACTCTGTGGAGAATGGAGGTTAGAGCCAGGGCTCCCAGAGCAGCTCCAGCATAGTAAATTGCAGCGGTTCTTTATGTACGCTGCAATATGCAGTGGTACATACTGAGGGCTACCACGCTGGGGCCACAAATAGACCCTTATATATGTTTTCTGCTATAATCGCTCCATTTTGTTGTTTTGGAATGTCACCATGTTCAAACTCATTAAATTACCTATGGGAACTTGTTGACACCGGTGCTCTCAAAGAAATCTCTCAGGTTGCAAGCAAAAAATAGTCCTGTATCTGCAGGACTACAATAAGCGCAGGTCAGACCAAAATGCCGAAGGTAGTCTGCAAATGGTTCTTCAGTGTTTTGTTCTGATCTGTGGTTTAAACTGCTATTTATGTCAGCAGCTGTTTTATCTTGTGCTGTGTTCCATATAGAACATGGCGTGAAAACATTCTCTGAAAGTGCTATCCTGAATGAAGTCTGACAGTGGATCTTTACGAGATTAATTTTCTTAATCTCAATTTATACAGGAAATTAGCAAAACAGATTTACTGCAGGAGAGATTCTTTGGTGAAAGAACTGATGATCCACTCTCTTTAAGGTGCGTTTGACTAGGAATTTATCATCTAATTGTATTGTTTCCTGCTTGTCCATTGTGTCTTCGGCTCATCATAATGTTCACAGACTACTTCAGTCGATAAGTGTGCTGGTGTTATCTACCATGAATGTACCAACGACTAAAGTTCCGATCAGTCAGCCGATTCACGCACACACGTTTTAAACAATTTTTGCCCGAGTTAGCGTCCGAGCAGCCATTTTTATCTGTCATAACCTCGTTTCAAAAGATTGTGACTCCGTAGTTAATGAGACTATAAACTTTCACATGTGTTAAAAATGCCTGTTGTATACACTTGCATACAGGAAAATATAATTGACATTTGGAGCATATAAAACGGGGTTTTTATTGCTTCTTCGTTTTGACACCGCACCATGTGGGAGACGTAGAGGCAACATCATAAATTTAAATATACACGATCAGAAAGACGTCGATGTTGGAAGAACTATCATCAGAATGTCGGACAATTGGTCGTGAGTTTCTACACACTGCAAGATTGGAAAGATGTTGTTCCATTGCTGAAAGAGATTTTCATGTAGTTTGAAAATCTCAATCCAATTCAGTGGTTTTGGAACAACCATCAGTCATCATTTTACTGTACACAATAAGGCGATAACGGGCCGAGCGGTCGTTTATATAAGACTGTAGTGTGTACCTAGCCTTAGTGTGGACAGGGATAAATGTGACAGGGTCAGTTTCACCATGTGAGGAGGGGTTGGATCTATTTAATATTGGTGGTCTTCGGCAGTCATTATAATTTTGCATCGCTGCACACCGCAGCAACACAAAATGTACTGCCGCTTGTATTTCTATATTATTGGCGAGCCCTGGCGAAGTGCGTCTCCTAAACTAACTAAAAACTCCTTCACTTGCAGCCTAACGCTGGCAGCAGATGAAGGACCTGAGCCCTGTGTGGGTCGCACATACACATAGCGAAGGGTCCTAGCGATAGATGCACAGCATCTTCTCTGGCACCGATGGAGTCTGATGGACTCCATTGGAAAGGTAAGCTAACCCCATCTTGAGTTGGTGTTAGTCTTTTAAGGCTGGCGGCAAAAAGTTAAGATTTTCTGAATCTGAATCCACCTTCAGGCAACATATGCAAAACAGTGGGGAAAAGCTTTCGAAATTACCCTCAAAGATTCCATTTGTGAAAAAGTTTTGGAATGAGGAAACAAACAACTATCATGCTGCTAACAGAAACACGGATGATTAAAATTTTACAAATGTTTCAACAAACTGTTGGTGACATAGCAGAGTCTTGGGGCTAGATTTACTAAACTGCGGGTTTGAAAAAGTGGAGATGTTGCCTATAGCAACCAATCAGATTCTAGCGGTCATTTTGTAGAATGTACTAAATAAATGATAACTAGGGGCCTGATTCATTAAGGATCTTAATTGAAGAAACTTCTTATTTAAGTCTACTGGACAAAACCATGTTACAATGTAAGGGGTGCAAATTAGTATTCTGTTTTGCACATAAGTTAAATACTGACTGTTTTTCATGTAGCACACAGATATCAAATTAAGTTTCAGTGTACAAATAAGCTATCAAGTATTTGTGTGCTACATGAAAAACAGTCAGTATTTAACTTATGTGCAAAACAGAAAACTAATTTGCACCCCTTGCATTGTAACATGGTTTTGTCCAGGAGACTTAAATAAGAAGTTTCTTAAATTAAGATCCTTAATGAATCAGGCCCTAGAATCTGATTGGTTGCTATAGGCAACAGCACCACTTTTTCAAACCCGCAGTTTAGTGAATATACCCCTTGGGGTCAGTCGTTGATATTTTCTGAGAATGCCCATTTATACAACTTTACTATCAGATAATTATTCCATTCATGGCAAGACTTGCAGCAGTCTCACCCAGACTGGCAACGCTTCCACCGAAATGTTTTTCTGTCACACTCTAACTTTATTTAGTTTGTGGATGTGTTTGAAGGAGTGATCCTGGCTCTGAGGCTTGTGAGCTTCTTTAGCCTGGCACTTTGTGAGTTTTAAAGTGATTTGAACCATGAAGGTAAAATACATTGTCTTATTTTAACCAGACATTCCACTGCAGCTCTGTACAAGAATTATGTCAGCACCACATTGCAGGCAGAGGCCTGGTACAAACACAGCAGTTTATTTGAACGTCTGTGTCATCACTGACGCTGCCCCTGTGCATGAATCAACCAATTGATACAGAGCATTTCTGCAAAGCAAGCCGGTCAGTCTATCGGTCTCTCTGTGTCTGCTGTGTAAGAGAAACACCTCCTTCCTAACAAGGCACTCTACTACAGAGAAGTGAAAGAGCATGATGAACTTATTTAGTTAAGGATAAATACTTCTGTGATATTATGTATATTTTTCAGCTAAGTAATACTCAGCCTTTGATATATGTTAATGTCAAATAGTGGCATTGCTTGCTTTTTAAGCTTGGAAACCCAATTTATCCTTCAATATGCTTCTTACACCTCACCTTGTTGTCATTTAAGGATGAAATTATAATTGGAGCATTGATACTAATTAAACGGTAAAAAGGGCTCTTCCGCATTAAGCCTTCGTAAGGCAGTGTCTAGCTTTACTAATCTAGACAGGAGCACTGTCCAAGGATTAATCCTGAAATGGATAGTAGAGCTTCATGGAGCATGGATGCCAATGCCATGGACTCCAAGGGGTATATTTACTAAACTGCGGGTTTGAAAAAGTGGAGATGTTGCCAATAGCAACCAATCAGATTCTAGTTATCATTTATTTAGTACATTCAACAAAATGACAGCTAGAATCTGATTATTTGCTATAGGCAACATCTCAACTTTTTCAAACCTGCAGTTTAGTAAATATACCCCTAAGCCTTGTTTGTGACAGCAACACTGGTCCAGGTCTAATGCCACCAAAAAAATACTCCATATAGCGTTTGTCAGGACGTAAGCTGTGGAATGGTAAATCTTACTGCAGCAAGGAGAGTTCATTGCACGGTGGCCAATGTAAACTACAGAGTCCATGCTTGATTGGCCCTGTGTGTCCGTATATTGCCCAGTCCATGGTGGCCCAGAGTGACCATAACTTGCCCAATGTGACCATATCTTGTTCAGTCTATGGTGGCCCAGTGTGACCATATCTTTTCCAGTCCCTGGTGGCCCAGTGTGACCATATCTTACCTAGTCCTTGGTGGCCCAGTGTGATCACATCTTGTCAAATCCCTGATGGCCCAGTGTGACCATATCTTGCCCAGTCACTGGTGGCCCAGTGTGACCATATCTTGCCCAGTGTGATCATATCTTGCCCAGTCACTGGTTGCCCAGTGTGACCATATCTTGCCCAGTGTGACCATATCTTGTCTAGTCCCTGGTAGCCCAGTGTGACCATATTTTGCCCAGTCACTGGTGGCTCAGTGTGACCATATTTTGTCAAGTCCCTGGTGGCCCAGTGAGCCCATATCTTGTCAAATCCCTGATGGCCCAGTGTGACCATATCTTGCCCAGTCACTGGTGGCCCAGTGTGACCATATCTTGCCCAGTCACTGGTTGCCCAGTGTGACCATATCTTGCCCAGTGTGACCTTATTTTGTCTAGTCTCTGGTGGCCCAGTGTGGCCATATCTTGCCCAGTCACTGGTTGCCCAGTGTGACCATATCTTGCCCAGTGTGACCTTATCTTGTCTAGTCTCTGGTAGCCCAGTGTGACCATATTTTTCCCAGTCACTGGTGGCCCAGTGTGACCATATCTTCCCAGTCCCTCGTGGGCGATTGTGACCATATCCTGTCCAGTCCCTCCCTGGTGGCCCAGTGTTACCATATCTTACCTAGTCCTTGGTGGCCCAGTGGGACCATATCTTGTCAAATCCCTGGTGGCCGAGTGTGACCATATCTTTCCCAGTCACTGGTGGCCCAGTGTGACCATATCTTGTCAAATCCCTGGTGGCCCAGTGTGACCATATCTTGCCCAGTCACTGGTGGCCCAGTGTGACCATAACTTGCCCAATTGTGACCATATCTTGTTCAGTCTATGGTGGCCCAGTGTGACCATATCTTTTTCAGTCCCTGGTGGCCCAGTGTGACCATATCTTACCTAGTCCTTGGTGGCCCAGTGTGATCACATCTTGTCAAATCCCTGATGGCCCAGTGTGACCATATCTTGCCCAGTCACTGGTGGCCCAGTGTGACCATATCTTGCCCAGTGTGATCATATCTTGCCCAGTCACTGGTTGCCCAGTGTGACCATATCTTGTCTAGTCCCTGGTAGCCCAGTGTGACCATATTTTGCCCAGTCACTGGTGGCTCAGTGTGACCATATTTTGTCAAGTCCCTGGTGGCCCAGTGAGCCCATATCTTGTCAAATCCCTGATGGCCCAGTGTGACCATATCTTTCCCAGTCACTGGTGGCCCAGTGTGACCATATCTTGTCAAATCCCTGGTGGCCCAGTGTGACCATATCTTGCCCAGTCACTGGTGGCCCAGTGTGACCATAACTTGCCCAATGTGACCATATCTTGTTCAGTCTATGGTGGCCCAGTGTGACCATATCTTTTCCAGTCCCTGGTGGCCCAGTGTGACCATATCTTACCTAGTCCTTGGTGGCCCAGTGTGATCACATCTTGTCAAATCCCTGATGGCCCAGTGTGACCATATCTTGCCCAGTCACTGGTGGCCCAGTGTGACCATATCTTGCCCAGTGTGATCATATCTTGCCCAGTCACTGGTTGCCCAGTGTGACCATATCTTGTCTAGTCCCTGGTAGCCCAGTGTGACCATATTTTGCCCAGTCACTGGTGGCTCAGTGTGACCATATTTTGTCAAGTCCCTGGTGGCCCAGTGAGCCCATATCTTGTCAAATCCCTGATGGCCCAGTGTGACCATATCTTGCCCAGTCACTGGTGGCCCAGTGTGACCATATCTTGCCCAGTCACTGGTTGCCCAGTGTGACCATATCTTGCCCAGTGTGACCTTATTTTGTCTAGTCTCTGGTGGCCCAGTGTGGCCATATCTTGCCCAGTCACTGGTTGCCCAGTGTGACCATATCTTGCCCAGTGTGACCTTATCTTGTCTAGTCTCTGGTAGCCCAGTGTGACCATATTTTTCCCAGTCACTGGTGGCCCAGTGTGACCATATCTTCCCAGTCCCTCGTGACCAATTGTGACCATATCCTGTCCAGTCCCTCCCTGGTGGCCCAGTGTTACCATATCTTACCTAGTCCTTGGTGGCCCAGTGGGACCATATCTTGTCAAATCCCTGGTGGCCGAGTGTGACCATATCTTTCCCAGTCACTGGTGGCCCAGTGTGACCATATCTTGTCAAATCCCTGGTGGCCCAGTGTGACCATATCTTGCCCAGTCACTGGTGGCCCAGTGTGACCATATCTTGTCCAGTCCTTGGTAGCCCAGTGTGACCATATCTTGCCCAGTCACTGATGGCCTAGTGTGACCATATCTTGTCCAGTCCCTGGTGGCCCAGTGTGACCATATCTTACCTAGTCATTGGTGGCCCAGTGTGACCATATCTTACCTAGTCCTTGGTGGTCCAGTGTGCCCATATCTTATTCAATCCCTGGTGGACCAGTGGTATTACTTACCTCTATCCAGGTTATATTTTCTTTCCTGCACTGAACTCCACCAGCGAACCAGAATTCAGTGCTGGACGCAACACTGATTGTTATCAGCCAATAAGAGAATATACGCATAGCATTCAGCTTCCTCTCCTCTTTGCTGTCAAAACAATCAGAACAAGTAGAACAACTCTATGACCCAGCACAATCGGCAAAGACATTCCCACCTCTTCTGTGACTAAGTCCATGATATTTAGACTTAATAGGCTGGTTTGAACTTTAAGATAAAATGATGTTACCCACAGGATTGCCTCAGCATGGTACACTAGCCTCCAGACAATGCCTGTTGTATGGTACATGAAATATAAGGGAATGGTTTCTATACAGTACACTATCCACGTGGCACAGAACTCAGCATTGTACACTGCCCATCAGTTGATGAATCCTGTATTGTATACTGACCATCAAGGAATGGGTTCAGCTTTGTACACAGGCCACACCTTCTCTGCATAAACCACACCCCCAAACCAATACAGCCACGTCAATTTTTGGTTCACCCTTCTCTCCCATTTGTTCTTTATAATTAACTTGACACACCATGAATAGTATAGGTGTTCAGTACATGTATAAACTTCGCAACAGCAAAAAAAAAATACTTTTTTTGCTGGTAGACATAAAGGTAGCCGCAAACTGGTTGTTTGGGTTAAAATATGTCCTCAGGCACATAAGAATGAATAGCTTATTTTTGTTCCAATATTATTAGGCGGTTATCAGGAATATTTTCTTCCTTTGAAGTGTCTGCAGGCTCCGCTGATTGCACACGAGGACCATCTGCTGTAGTTTTCAGGTAAGTAGGTCATTATAAGCAAATTATTTATTGTTTGCAAACACCTTTCTTTCTGAGACAAAGTTGGTTTGCTTGCTGCTGTCTATACATTTATAAATTGTCCAACATTCACCCTCACTACAATCATTATAACAACTTATTTTTTTAATTGCAATTTTTTTTATTCAATTCACTAACTTTTCCTAGTTACAGAGACTGAAAAAATGAATGAGAAGAATGGAAGATGACAATGGGACACACATGTTGGAAGGTATTCTTTTAAAATTTCCAATACATCTATCAATCAATCTAATATAGTCATCTCATTGTACGCACAGCTCTAGTAGGAGAGGAAGAACTGTACTTAAAACAAATGTCCTTCATTAATGGAACCATTTTGTCCTGCAACAAAATGGTTGCCATATTAAAATTTTGGAATTGATAACAAGTTTATTTAAAGCTGGGGTTCTGTTTACAAACAATAAAGCCCATTACACTCAGAGGCCTACTGGTGACTAGGTGGGAGCTTATGGGGCTCGACCATATCAGAGCTGGGTTGTGGGCGGGGGAATGTGACAAGATTCCTATTGGTCAGTGCAGTCACATCGCCCTAGGCTGGGGCTCAGCAGATGTTTGCGCAGTAGGGATCAAGGGCTATAGGGAGCAGCCTGACCTCTTGGCCGACCTGATTACATATACAACCTTACTAAACCTCTGATTTTGGCGAAGATCCGGCACCGCACTGGTACATTATCTACTTCACAACTGGATAGTAATCTTCATAATGAGACTCATTTTAATATTTTTGTAATGTGCCTGTTTCACAGGAAATACCTTTAGGTCAATGTCATGCTTTCTTTAGGTAGCACAGTGGAATAACTATGTTTTTATTGCATTGGCTTTATATAAAGAAAACACTGCAAAATTAGGAGAAAAATTAAAAAAATAGTGAATGGGTAATACTGAGGCTGCAGTGTGATTACTGGGACAGTGACTGGTTAATACTAAGGCTGCAGTGTGATTACTGGGACAGTGACTGGTTAATACTGAGGGTGCAGTGTGATTACTGGGACAGTGACTGGTTAATACTAAGGCTGCAGTGTGATTACTGGGACAGTGACTGGTTAATACTGAGGCTGCAGTGTGATTACTGGAACAGTGACTGGTTAATACTAAGGCTGCAGTGTGATAAGTGGGACAGTGAATGGTTAATACTGAGGATGCAGTGTGATTACTGGGACAGTGAATGGTTAATACTGAGGCTGCAGTGTGATTACTGGGACAGTGACTGATTAATACTGAGGCTGCAGTGTAATTACTGGAACAGTGACTGGTTAATACCGAGGCTGCAGTGTGATTACTGGGACAGTGAATGGTTAATACTGAGGGTGCAGTGTGATTACTGGGACAGTGACTGGTTAATACTGAGGCTGCAGTGTGATTACTGGGACAGTGACTGGTTAATACTGAGGCTGCAGTGTGATTACTGGGACAGTGACTGGTTAATACTGAGGCTGCAGTGTGATTACTGGGACAGTGACTGGTTAATACTGAGGGTGCAGTGTGATTACTGGGACAGTGACTGGTTAATACTCAGGGTGCAGTGTGATTACTGGGACAGTGACTGGTTAATACTGAGGCTGCAGTGTGATTACTGGGACAGTGGATGGTGAATACTGAGGCTGCAGTGTGATTACTGGGACAGTGACTGGTTATTGTAATGCTGTGCGGAATAAGAGATATTGTATTGAGCATGATATCCGCTAGCATGGGAATTGTTATACAATCTGGGATACACACATATGTACACATACAAATGGAGAAGTCAATGTACCCATACACAGATATTGTATCATCTATGTTGAACTGTTATGTGTTCGGTGTGTAATTTGATGTTTTTGACATTATTGTAGAAGTAAAATATATGATTTCATATAGAGTATATATATCTGCATAGTGATTGTGGGTTCTTTCTTAATGCAACTATACAACTATTGTGAGGATTGTATGTTATTTATGGGTCTATTTACTAAAAGTCATTGATAGGGCTGATAGAAAAATCAGTTGTTTACGCAATCTGTTAGCAAACTATCACCGAGGCACCTTGTCTATACTGTCCCGGAGTGGTGAGGTTTTACCACCAGCGATAGTAATGCCGTCGCTAGCGGGGGTGACCCCTTGATGTATAGGGAAAGGGACAATATAAACGGGTGTTTTTGTCAGATATGGGTCTTTTCGCCCTTTAATAAGTAGACAATATAACTGAAGTAGGCATAGCTTATGAGGAAAAGAGTGAGAGCGTGAGGTCAATTAACGAGACTATAAAGGAACAGTGTACTGAAATCGGGAGTGCATTATAACATATGTAATATACCCTATTCCTTTCACATGAAGATACCATTTTATTAATGTGATCATACGATCCTTCTGCCTCCACCACCACCGCTATAGGGAGGACACTCATATCTACCTCTCCTCCCCTGACCACACTCCTTCTCTCTTGTCCTACGTCTCTCAGTCATCTCCACCTGGATGCCACAACAATACCTCAAACTCATTGGGCTAGATTTACTAAGCTGCGGGTTTGAAAAAGTGGGGATGTTGCCTATAGCAACCAATCAGATTCTAGCTGTCATTTATTTAGTACCTTCTGCAAAATGACAGCTAGAATCTGATTGGTTGCTATAGGCAACATCCCCTTTTCCAAACCCGCAGCTTAGTAAATATAGCCCATTATGTCCAATAAAAAGCTAATCATCTTTCCCTCTCCAAATCTCAATACCCCCCCCCCCCCCCCTCACAGCTGACACCATCATGCTCTCACCTGTTCCCTACACCCGCTACCTTGGTGTCATCATTGTTCTCAGCTTCTCTCCACACATCCAGTCCTTCACATGGTCTTGTCGCCTCCTTCTTTGAAACATTGCCTGACTATGCCCCCTTCTCACTCCCCTTGTTAATGCTTTCATTATCTAGACTCGTGCACTCTCTTCCTAGCTGTTCTTCCCCTCATCTACCCTTACCTTCTACAATCCAACCTGAAATCAGAGGCAAGGCTAATCTTTCTCTCCCGTCTCTCCTGATTTGCTTCGTTGCTCTGCAAATCATTTCACTGGCTCCTCATTCTCTCCATAATTAATTTGAAGCTGCGCACCTACAAGTCCTCACCAGTGCCCTTCCTTCACATATCTCTGACCTCGTCATGAGATACACCCTGGCTTCACCTCTCCGTTCTGCCTCTGACCTACGCCTATCCTGCCCTCTAATAACCACCACTCATTCCCGCACAGATGCCCACTTAAAGAACTCACTACCCCACGTAACCAGACTGACCCACAACCTCCAATCTTTCAAGCGCTCTCTCAAAACCCACCTCTTTATTCTAGCCTACCCTACACTCTTGTAAACTACTTCCTCTCCACCATCTACCTGCCTTGTCCTATTAGCTCCTACTGTCTCTACTTCCCCAATCCCTCTAGACTGTAAGCTCTCATGAGCAGTGCTCTCCAGGGCCATCTTTTCCATTGGGCACGAAGGGCAGCTGCCCGGGGGCCCCACGGGCAAGGGGGCCCCATAGGCACGGCTCTTAATGAAAATAAAAAATCCTGCAAAAGAAAAAAACCTGCAAAAAAACCTACAAGGGTCACTTAGCAAGTACATCTATCTATCTCTATCTCTATATATCTACATCTGTATCTGTATACATCTATATATCTATATCTATATCTATATCTAGGGGCCCCGGTGCACTGCTTTGCCCGAGGGCCCATAATGTTGTTAAGATGGCCCTGGTGCTCTCTCTACCATATGCCTCCTGTCTGCCCCTCCTTTGTCTATCTTGAATGTAATTATTATTTTATGTTTAACTTTTTTTTCTCATGTTATGTGATTGTTAATCTATACAGCTGGTGTGTAATTAATAAAATCCATTGATTGGCTATTTTAAGTTTTAAATACCATGCACAGACACAGGTATTATAACCTTCTGATGAAACTGCAATGAATAGATATAGATATTTGATACGCCGGATACAAGTGTGTTGTACTCTCTTGAGAAATGTGGAGCCTGTTATAAGGATCAGTGGAGTGGTGAGAACAGACAGGCAGTTTTCGGTTTCTGCTTCTAAGCTAATATACTGGAGGGACATTTGACTTTTCCATATTTATATTACACACCCGTGTGAAACTAGAGCCTACTCTGGCTTTCTCCTTAATATTGGTACTTTTCAGTGTGTTCCATATTGCTTTTCAATAATTTATCCAGAGCACAGTAATATGTATGCTCCAAATATACTAGGTTTTATTTGATGCAAGCTACTTATGTTTTTTTATTAAAAAAAAATAGATTTTTATATGTTTTTATTGAATAATTGTATAATACTATTATTTATATTGTTTCCGCAGTATAGTTTCAATTTCTTCATAGTTTACTTGAGTGCTGTTTTTCTTTTGGGTTCCACAAACAGTAGAACACAAAAATTTCACCCAAATTGTAGTAAGCTAGCAATCCTAAGTCTAGAGATACAAAATTTGTCTGTAACGGCTCCCGCTGGTCACCAGACAAATCTTTAGAACAAGGTATGAGAGTGATTTTCACCTAGAGTAGCCGTACTTCCTGTAACAAGCGATTTACTCACAGGTACTCAGATGCCCCCAGGACTTTGGTGACAGGTAACCAGAAGCTGTAGAGAGGGGTAGTAACTGATGGATCGAGTAACAGTACACCAGGGGGTAAATGTATTATGGTCCGGTTTTGTCAACTCGCGGGAGTTAGGCGATTTGACAGCTTAAATTTAAAGCGGCGCTGCCTTGTAAAGGGAAACTTCCCTTTATAAGGCAGAGCCGCTTTAAATTTAAGCTGTCAACTCGCCGAACTCCCGCGAGTTGACAAAACCGGACCATAATACATTTACCCCCAGGTGATATACAGAAAATAAGCAGTATCAAAGCAAATGGTTGAAGGCAGGCAGGAAACTGGGATACCAAGGTCCAGCCAGAAGGTCAGGGCAGGCAGCAAACAGGGATACCAAGGTCAAGCCAGAAGGTCAGGGCAGGCAGGCAGCAAGCAAGGATACCAAGGGCAAGCCAGAAGGTCAGGGCAGGCAGCAAGCAAGGATACCAAGGTCAAGCCAGAAGGTCAGGGTAGGCAGCAAACAGGGATACCAAGGTCAAGCCAGAAGGTCAGGGCAGGCAGCAAGCAAGGACGGTCCAATAACAAAGGAAAGGGTCAAGACGGGCAGCAGACAAGGAATATCCAGGAACAAGCAGGGTCAGGCAACAGGTAGTCAAACAGAAAAATCATGTTTCAGCAACATAAATGCTACAACTGGCAGGGAGGCTAAGCCCTAACTGCTATTTAAAGTACTGTCGGCCAATCCCAAGTGCTGCTCCTCTGCAACGATATGCTGCAGTAACACAGCTGACCACATGAGCATCTGGAGAAAGCGTTCTGGCTGCTTGGCGGGACATACAGAGCGGAAGCCATAGAAAGAGCGTCCGGGCTGCCAAGTATCAGCTGGGACGGAAGAGTCGGAATGAGCCGTCACAGCTAACACAGCGGCTCGTAACTATATCATTATAAGGTTCATGGACAAATGTATGTAGTTTAGCTTTAAGCTTTTTTTTCCCCTCACGCTATACTGCCCCTTCACGCAGGTCCAGGTACACACGGCACAAAGGACGGGAGTAAGTGAGGATAGGGCAAAGGAAAATAATATTAGGGGCCTAGCACCATTTGTGATGTTTTGGAATGACCATATTTCTGTGTGACACTGTGGGGTGGGTTGGGGAAGGAAGGAACTTTCCTTATTCAGTTTTTTTTGTACAGTTTTGTCTTCATTCACTTTTGACAATTTCTTTGTTACAGTGGCAGACACTTTAGAGTGAGAGCAAGTTACCTATTCTGTCTGAAAGTCCTGGAGACTCCCGACAGATCAAGCAATTCTCCTATAACACTCTTACTTTCTGCAAGGTGGGAAAGGACATGATGGAAATTGTTTAATCGACCCCTCAGCCCAAAACAGTAAACACCAACTAGCAGGGACATGCTGACGTGAATTGCACCCCTGCCCACAGTGTATGGCAATAATTACCCTGCCCAAGGTGGTGAGATGAAGAGAACCCTTGAACCTTTGACGATATAATAGATTAATATAAAGTAGAAACCTATGATTATCCAAATATTCTTTATTCATATCTAGGAATACTAGGGAAGCCAGGACCTGACCTAGGGTTTCTGGTAAAGCCAATATTACAATTCAGAAAAAGCATGTTACACTGCAGAGGGGGCAAATTTAAAATATTCCTGCATATTTACTGAACTGCAGGTTTGAAAAAGTAGAGATGTTGCCTATAGCAACCTATCAGATTCTAGCTGTCACTTTGTAGAATGTTCTAAATAAATGATAGCTATAATCTGATTGGTTGCTATAGGCAACATCCGCACTTTTTCATACTCGCAGTTTAGTAAATCTAGCCCTTAGAGTTGGAAGGGGGTCATGTCATAGATCCCCTTTAAATGTTTGTGTACAAATAAAGCAGACTTGTAATGGTGTCTTAGATGCAAATGAAGGCTCCTTTAAACCACAGATTTGCATTTAGCACAGTGACTCCAAAGACTTGTGTCTCAGTATATGACTAGTTGTTCCTTAAATAACAGGGGAAACGTGGAAGAATTATTATAATACAAGAGTGATCGCTCTCCGACTTGGAGGGTAGCATTTATCATTGGTGGAATTAATTAAGGAAACGAGGATCGGACACTAGTTAATATGTCAGACTAGTGGTTTATGCCCATAATTTCTCCTCAATTATCCCAGTTGGTATAATCAGTCGCAGAGCTATGTCTTGCAACAAATGACATCTGAAGAGGACGGGCCTGCTTGATTCATCAGATCTCTTTGTCCTTCATTTGGCGGGTGGGAGGATGGGGAGTGTGAATAAGAAGAAAAAAAAAGGACAGCGTATTATCATCAGAAGTCTGTAAATAAACAAATCCATCTTGGTAGAAGTTAGTCTTGAAGGCTGGGCACATAATTCATTGTCAGTTCAGTAGATTACAAACTTCGCTCACAGTAAATGCAATAAAGAGAAGATGCGGGGACTTCAGGCAGCCAGGATTAGAATAGAGCGCTCACATTTACCATTTCAATCTTGCACCAGTAAAACCAGATTGAGTGCACAACACAGATGGGGTTTATGGAGTCGGTGCAGGAAATTAGACGGTTATTTTATAGACACATATTCCAGCTGACATCAGCCTTTTGAAGATGTCCTGGATCACACAAGAGATGGGTTTTGACAGTCTTGATAAGAGGAGCAGGTGTTTGAGATGTGTGGTTTTAAAGACAAATAAAGAATTTATTGGGCTGCAAAAATATTTATATGGTAGCTTGACATTTTTAAGTAGCTTCTTTCAAGGTCTTTCTCTGCAGTTTAAGGAAGACCGTACAGCACAAACATACGTCCATATATCCAATTCAATAAGATCACATACAGGGCTGATGTGAGTGAGTTCTCTGTACAGCGCTGCGGAATCAGTGGCGCTATATAAATAAATGGTGATGATGATGATGATACAGGGCAAATATACTTTTAAACATACAGTTATTAATATATAGTACCTTGATTTTTTTTCTAAAATCACGAGTCAATGATGTTGCCCCTATTTGATGCCCCCTGTTTAGGGATGCCCAATCGCAGAGTCCTCACAATTATTGGATTGCAGCTGCACACTGCTACCTGGGAGAGGAGAGACCTATCGGCAATGGTAGTATGTAGTAAATTTGAACAGGAACCTTTGCCAGCTCAAACATTAGCACTGTTTACTATACATACTCAATCCTTGCTGCTTAAACCGCTCGGATAGGTTGGATCCGCCAGTGCTGACAGAATTTTCAGTTCCCCAGCTGTCAGCACTGATTGCTCTGGAAACCGTGTCGGTTTGAAAAAGTCATTTTATCAATATTAAATAATTTTATCGCTTACCAATAAAACATTGTCCAATGCGATTGTTGTGATTCCAAAGCACAAAGATATTTAATTGCAAAATATAGCAGAAATTACAGAAAACCATTATTATGCATTAAAGATGTTACAATAAACCAATACACGATATTATAATCAAATAGGAAAGTATAAACATAAACCGAATGCATTACATGTTAAGTAGTGCTTCACTATGTATACAGATAACACTTAGTGAGGTCTTCATTGGTCCAGTTCGAGTTTGAACATTTCAAAGGATTGTCCCTCCATGTACACTAGGACGACAGAAGCTGCAGAGTGGAAATGTCCCAGGATCCACTTTGCTTCATATAACCCACTCATGCCGATTCTTGCAATTGCTGATGATAAGACTACCAGGAGAGAGCCCTGGGTACACTCTCAGCCACTTAGTATGGGCAAATAACCTTTGGGTGCCCCAGTATTGTGACAACAAAATAGACTCTCAATACTGGGTCAATCGGATTTCGTCTCAGAAGTCCCAAAGGTTAACAGACCAATATGTGACATTGTAGAGTATAGCCGACTCTTTCATTGTCCATTTATTTCATTGAGATAGTTCACATGAAACCAGCCAATTTTAAACGTTTTTGAAAAACTTCTGTGTTTAGAGACTTGTTGGCACAGAACTGGGGAATAACTTCAAAGGTTTTGTTCTGAATTAAGACCTTTTATTTTTAAACAAATATAGGACATCTGAACATCTAATCAGCAATACCTTGGCAGACAGATGTTTTCCTGTCCTTAATCAGCACACTTCTTTAGGGAGATTGTGAAAGACTCCTAAGCTGCCTTTTTTTTGTCGTTGGTGGTTTGTTTTCTCCGCATTATACCTGAAATACCTTTTGAATTTCTTAATCCAGGGAAAATGTTTTCCCCAAGCACCTGGCTTACTTCACTATTCAAAGACAAGACATTGGATATTAATTAGCAGTGTTAGAAAAGTCATATACAACTACCGCCAAGCTGCAATTAGTGAAAGTTTAATTGCCTTAGATTAAAGTTAGAATGTACACTGTATATGGAATGTTTTGCACAATCTGTTCTATTGACGTCAACAAATAATTGTTTATTTTCTGCATTTTTAAGTTTTAAGTAATCTGCCATACTTTTCAAAGTTGTTCAGAGAAAGTGAATAAGATCCATACACAGCTTAGCCAGAGCTGAACTACGTATACAATTCTCTGGGAATTCTTTGAGAGAAAGTTGATTTGCATAATCGTCAGTCATGTCAGTTTCAAGACTATGGGGCATATTCAATTGTTGGCGTTACTGCCTAAAGTACCGAGGCGGGCGCACTATTACGTAATGACAGTAATAGTAAATACCGTTATTACGGTAACTTTCACGCTGGATTTCAGCTCCGCGGCTCAGGGAGCTGCGAGCTGAAATCCAGCTTAGTATTACCGTAATAACGATAATACTTTTTCCGCGGTGGAAAACGGGAACAATTGAATATGCCTCAATGACTACCACCGACACCTGACTTTGTCAATCATCGCTCTAACCAGTTACTATGAGGGGAATTCAATTGGCAGCGAGATGACGTTTCCCTGGAACAGTCCGTGGAGACACAGCGCATCTGAGATTTTACTCAAATCTCCCCTCACTTCCCATAGAGATGTGAGGAGAAAATGAGCGGATATTTGATACCATATTAGCCGGCCATTTAAATTAACCCCTATGAATCCAGTTTTTCATTTAAAATTAAAATTTAGAACATTGTATTTATTTAAAGGCTTGCTTAAACAACAGATCAGTCATTGGTCTCAGAAGGATTAGAACCTAATTAATTCACAAACAAAATAAGTTGACATCATGAGTAATGGTGAAAAGACAAATAAATATACTATATTCTGAGGCCACGGTGACACGATGTCATTACCGGTGTGATATATTGTATAAATGCACATCTTTATAGTTTATGCACATTTGGGGAATCTGAATTTGCATGGGCCAATACTGATTTATGTTGTAATTCTTAAGTTTGTTACCCAAGAATGTTGGTCCGAGGATAAACATGGTCGGTTGCTTATTCAGTATTAATTTGCTTAAGCTGGCCAAACGCATAGGGACTGATTCATTAAGGATCTTAACTTAAGAAAATTCTTATTTCAGTCTCCTGGACAAAACCATGTTACAATGCAAGGGGTGCAAATCAGTATTCTGTTTTGCACATAAGTTAAATACTGACTGTTTTTTCATGTAGCACACAAATATCAACTTTAAATTTCAGTGTACAAAGAAGCCATCAAGTATTTGTGTGTTACATGAAAAAACAGTCAGTATTTAACTTATGTGCAAAACAGAATACTAATTTGCACCCCTTGCATTGTAACATGGTTTTGTCCAGGAGACTGAAATAAGAAGTTTCTTAAGTTAAGATCCTTAATGAATCAGGCCCATAGTTATTGGTAAACTGACCAAAGAGCAACATCAAAAATGATCCACTCGAAATTAATGATTGGATAGTTCTTGTACATGCTTAGTCCATTGGTAGATGACTGCATCGGTCGACTTTGCTATTGCTGGCCACAGACTTCGAAATACTGCAGACAATATCGGCAAATTGTGTGACCCCCAAATTATCACAGTGCACCAATAATCCTGTGAAAACCAATAGGTTTGTTATATGGCATGCCGGAAAACTCAGGTCGAAAATGACCACAATCGACCACCACTAATGCTCCTAATGATAGACCAATGAAGCTAGGTGCCAGACCACTGAACTACCAGGTATCCAAATGTAATGTGCGTATTGTCGCTAACCAATAACGATTGTCGAACCTCGATTTGTGTTTCCAACGCACAAAGATTTATTCGCAATAGGTGGAAAAAAATATGCTCAAGCGAAGTAATAGTAAATACAGCCGTTACTTAACGCAGGCGCTCTGGATCCAGTGCAGTCATTCAATCCTGAAGTCTGGGGACAAGAAGTCTGCACTCTGGATCACAAGCTGCTGCTTATATACACAATCAAGTACAGTAATACAATGAAGATGGTATGGCTTGCATCTATTGGTCCGGGTCTCAGGAATGTCCAAGGGGTCGTCAATCATTGGCTGGTTCATCCTAAGGAATCCAAAGGAGGGGGTCATCTCTGCAGGGGGTATGCTCTGCTCTTCCCGCCAGAATTCCTTAGTCTTAAGTAGTTCATAATTCCCTATCATTCATAACTTGCGTATGCACTCTGCGATTCCCTCGCAGAGCGCACCAAACAGTAGGATATGTAACAAGGTTCATTATGATACCACTCATGATGTTATTCCCTCAACCCGTTCTGTGTATTTCACTAATATGCATGTAACTCTGATATAACATATAAATACTACTATATTTCGACATAACTGACTATGTGTTGCAACTACCAATAATGTGTACTATTTTATAAGTATGCGTGTTTGTGCAAATGTATGGTAAAAGACCAATTACTGTTGCTGCCACGTGTAGTGGATGCGTACGCCCTTTCACGCCGTAGCGTGCCCTTGTACGTCGATGCGTACCGTACGCATCTTTTCAGACAAAGACAACCAAGTTTGCTAGACTTTAATTGAAATGACTTTATCCAATTTGCTGACTTCGACAGTTCCACCCTTTGATAGTGTAATAAACTATCACCCAATCACCGTTTCAAGTTCAGGATTATACAATACTTCTTCACAGACCATGATCTCGGTATCTGGTACCACCCTTTCAGTCTCTTTCTCAGTGTTACTCTTATGAGACCGTTTTCCACACTTCAACACAGTAGGAACACATTTGACAACTAAACCAATTGCTAAGATGACACCCAGTATAAGGAGAAGGAGCTTACCTACACTCGCAATCATTTCCTGTACCCACTCCCCCAGACCGGAGAACCATTTTGCTGGGTTCAACCATGAGAACCAACCCGCCACCTTTTCCCCGACCTCATACAACGAAGAATTATGGCTCTTTCGAAATTCCCATTTCAGCTGCAAAATTTCATCCATCTTCCGGTCTATAACCTCTTTAGGGTCTTCCGTATTATTAGTAATGTACGTGCAACATTTGACACCGAACTGGGTGGCCAGTGTCACACAGTACCCACCAGTAATAGAGGTGAGATAATTTAGTACCAGTCTATGTTGCACCAACTCCTTCTTGTACGCTTGTAGCTCCCTTCCAGTATACCTGAAAGTGTCATCATACATCTCGGTGATATTATCTATTAATTTAGCTAGGTCTTGGATATATTTAAAGTTTAATGTTCCCCGAGCGGTCCTGGTGAGATCTAGAGCAACCATAACTTGGAAACCAGCAGTTTCACTAATCAATTTTGTAGCTATGGGTTCCTCACCAGGAATCATATTTCTTTTGCCACGGTGTTCATACTGTGTGTGTATGTATGGTGGTGATGTAGTCTTGTGAATATCTACCATTTCTTCATGAGTAATAGTCATGATTTCAGGAACCAGTTTAGCTAAGAAACACAAGCCCTTGGAACTCGGAGTCACCCAGGAATAAGCTTTCCTCCCACAAACAAAATACACATCATCAGGGAGAACATAAGGAACAGTATGCCCATGAATTATATCACACAGAGTTTTGATAAAACTACCCATGCCTAGTGTCTCCATCTGCTCTAGACACGTGTCGGCATTAATGATATTTTCACATTTATCTGTAGAGACTTTTCCAATAGATACCTTCTTATGTTTGGTTATGCGCCCTAACTTGTGACTTCCATCAGCATTCCTGCCTAGTAGTGACCTTGTGAGTCTCTCTCTAAAATGAGTGTGGCGAGCCATTGTCTGATCTGATAGGTCAGCCTCCCAATTCTCCAGGCGCTTTGCATGAGATATGTTTAGGCACAGCAAAGATCTGCCTATGGAGTATTGTCGAAGCGTCAGACTAGGGGACCTAGTGTTATTGTACCTCCCTTCTATGGGCCTCCCACCCCTTAATTCGAGTACTTCGGATATGTTTAGCGGGAATGGCACTAGTCCTATGTTATGCTGCCCTTGAGGCACGTGAGAGCACACCCAACACTCAGTTTGGTTTAGCACCTTACCCACCAGGGAGTGATAATCCTCCAAAGGATGCCCGCCTATATTCAGAGTACTGGGGGACTGGCATCGTTGGATGCATCTCTCATCAACTAGGGAGTTGCAGAACTTGCAGATACAATACTCATCAGACAATAGCCCCTCACACTGCCTCCGAGTTCCTGAGCTAGCAGACCTTTTCATAACCCCTGGACCAAGTTTGATAATGGGCTGCTCAGGATATCCTATTAACTTTTCTTCGGCCTCCATTTCATCCGTATCACTCCCAGAACTCTCCTCCATCCTCCATTCTCCTTCACAAAAATAGAATGTCCTAGAAAAAGTAAAAACAAGGAAAATCCTGGAACAAAAGAAAAACAAAAACCGCCACTCCATCGCTGGAAAGATAGTTCTGAGGCAACGTCTCTGGTTCAGGTGTCTCAACTGCAGGCTTTAGGTCTCCCGGAACAGGCTCACAAGTGACAGCTCTATGTCGTCGGTCTGAGTCTTGTCTTGCACTTTCTCCGGATTATGGACTCTCCTGCAGTGGGTGGAATGGACCCAAGTGTCTCTCTCTGCAACCTTCAGTGATGTAGTACTGGTCAGCAGCACTTGGTACGGGCCTTCCCAACGGTCTGTTAAACAACCTGAACGTAAGAAATTGCGGATCATAACATAGTCTCCAGGTTCAACATCATGACAGTTCGTCTCTGGCATACCAGGTGACAGCATTTTTAGTTTTTGTTGTTGTTGTTTCAGCTGTCTACTCATTCTTATAAGATATTGTACAGTCACTTCATTATTACACTTTAAGTCGTCTTGTGGACTCACGATCAAATGAGGTTGTCGTCCGAACAGTATCTCAAAGGGGGACAGATTAAGAGGAGGTCTAGGAGTGGTTCGAATGCTGTGGAGGACCAACGGCAAAGCCTCAGGCCATGCCAACCCAGTTTCAGCCATTATCTTACCTAGTTTGTTCTTGATAGTACCGTTTACTCTCTCCACCTTACCACTGGCTTGTGGTCGGTAAGGGGTGTGAAGTCTGCTACTGATTCCCATGAGTTTACACATATTTTGGAAGACATCACCAGTAAAATGGGTACCCCTATCACTTTCAATGATTCTAGGGATACCGAACCTACACACAAAGTCTTGTACAATTTTCTTTGCAGTGAACACAGCAGTATTAGTGGCTGCCGGATATGCTTCTACCCAACCGGAAAACACATCAATACACACTAACACATACTTTAGATTCCTGCACGGTGGTAGTTGGATATAGTCAATTTGTATTACCTGAAAAGGTCCGTCTGTAGGAGGGATGTGGGATGGCTCAGTTGGAATAGTTTTCCCAACATTTTTCCTCAAACAAGTAAGACATGACATTGCTTTCTTACCAGCTTGAGAGAAAAATCCGGGAGCACACCAGTATGCTCTCACCAGTTTGCACATACCTTCTTTACCCAGGTGAGTCAGGCCGTGTGCTGCTTCAGCCAGGCTTGGATAGTATGTTCGGGGAGCTACAGGCTTACCTTGTCCATCCCTCCAGAGTCCTGAGGACTCTTGACCACATCCCTTCGCCTTCCAGACCGCCTTCTCCTGCAGGGAACACAAATCTTGCATTTCAATTAATTTCTGCGTGTCTAATGTCTGAAAAACCATCATAGTCTCGGTCGATACAGTCATAGGTTGCCCTGCTGCCCATTTAGCAGCTTCGTCTGCCCTGTTGTTGCCCAATGACACTGGGTCTTCTTCAAAGGTATGGGCTTTGCACTTTATGACGGCTACTGTTCTGGGTAACTGTATCGCTGTCAGAAGTCCTTTTATGTGTTGTGAGTGTGCCACTGGTGTACCTGCTGCTGTCGTAAAGTTTCTAAGACGCCAAAGGGCCCCAAAATCATGCACTACCCCGAAGGCGTACCTAGAGTCAGTATATATGTTGGCTGATTTACCCTCTGCCAATTCACACGCTCTCCTTAGTGCTACTAGTTCCGCCACCTGGGCTGAGTGAGGTGGACCAAGGGGTTCAGCTTCTACCACATCCTGATCGTCTACAACAGCGTAACCAGTACATAGCTCTCCTGTCTCTGTCTGTCTATGGCAACTTCCGTCTGTATAAAACGTAAAATCTACATTTTCTAAGGGGGTGTCACATATGTCGGGCCTTGCAGTAAAGGTCTGATTCAGGTGTTCCATACAGTCATGCGTGTCAGTATTCTTGCCTAACTCATCATCAACCAGGGTCTCCTCACCTCCCACCCTTTGTGTCTCTTGAGACACATACGGAAGGTATGTAGCTGGATTTAGGGTGCTACATCGTTTGATGGTGATGTTTGAGGGTGCCATCAGGGCTAGTTCCCACTTTGTGAATCTAGCTGAAGAAACATGTCTGGTTTGGGCTGAATTTAACAGAGCTGATACAGCATGGGGTGTATAGATGGTTGAATTATGTCCTAATACTACATCCTCGCTCTTACTTACTAGAAGGGCCGTTGCTGCTACACTTCTGAGACATGTTGGGAGTGACCTTGCCACATTGTCTAATTGTGCACTGTAGTATGCTACCGGTCTGCTAGCGTCACCATGTTTCTGTGTGAGGACACCTGCTGCACAGCCATCAGCTTCTGTACAAAATAGCTCAAAAGGCTTTTCATAATCAGGTATTCCCAATGCAGGTGCTCTTGTCAGACTATCTTTAAGATTAAAGAACGCTTGCTCCGACTCTTCTGTGTGTATGACACGTTCTGGTTTTGATGAAGAGACTAGCTCCTGCAATGGTAATGCCAGAATAGAAAAACCTGGGATCCAGGACCTACAGTATCCACACATCCCCAAGAAAGTACGAATCTGCTTCTGGCTCTGCGGCAGGGTCATGTGTTGTATGGCCTCAATTCTGTCGGTTGTCAGGTGTCTTAGCCCCTTAGTGAGGCAGTGTCCTAAGTATTTGACCTTAGTCTGACATGGCTGTAATTTATCCTTTGCCACCTTGTGCCCTGTTTGTGAAAGATGAAGCAACAACAATTTAGTATCATGTAAACATGACATAAAAGAATCAGAGCACAACAACAAATCGTCCACATATTGAATTAGAACAGACCCATTGTGGGGTTGAAAGGATTGCAAACAGTCATGTAAGGCTTGGGAGAAAATACTGGGGCTGTCAATGAACCCCTGGGGTAGTCTGGTCCATGTGTATTGCACTCCCCTGTAGGAGAATGCAAAAAGGTATTGGCAGTCAGGGTGAAGAGGGACTAAAAAGAAAGCAGAACATAGATCAATGACAGTAAAATGACTGGCAGACGGTGGAATCTGCATGAGGATGACAGCTGGATTCGGCACTACGGGGAATTGGCTCTCAACAACTTTGTTAATTCCCCTTAAGTCCTGGACTAATCTATAGCCCCTCCCCCCACTCTTCTTCACAGGGAAAATGGGACTATTTGCTGTACTGGCTGTACGAATTAAAATCCCTTGTTGTAACAGCCTCTCAATAACAGGATATACCCCTAGTTCCACCTCCGGTTTTAATGGATACTGTGGGATTTTTGGAGCTATCCTACCACTTTTTAGATTGACCATGACAGGGGCTATGTTTGCCATCAGTCCAGTGTCCTGTCCATCTCTGGTCCATAGGGAACCTGGTATTTCCAGCAACATCCCCTTTACTTGAGATGGACTTTGTTCTATAACAGGAGAGTGTAACATTAACCTTGGAGGGGTTTCCAATATGTCCTGTACCTCATGTGCAACCTTCTCGGGTATATCTAGGAACACACCATCTGAAGTACAGTATATGACACATCCCATTTTACATAACAAGTCTCTCCCTAGCAAGTTAGTAGGAGCCGCTGCAGCTAAGAGAAACGAATGCTTAGTATGCAGAGGGCCGATAGTAACTTCAGCGGGTTTAGTTAGAGGATAATGTAACACTTTTCCCGTTACCCCCATAGCTGGAATGGATTTACTGGTCACCTGTAGATTGAAAGGAGAGGTTATCACAGATCGGGCCGCCCCTGTATCTACAAGAAAAGTTTGTTTCCTACCAGCTATGTCAACTATCATTGTTGGTTCTTCACTCTGACTCTCAGTTAACCTCACTGGCTGTAGACTACAGGTATGACCTGACCCCTAGCGCTGACTATTATTTTCTCGCGCAGCATTTGCTGCTATAATATGCGCGGGTAGCTGTGTGTTCTCTTGCCTATGTGTGTTTCTCCGTGGAGGATACCTATGTGATTCTCCCCTTGATGTTTCTTTCCTTGCTTCTGGACAGAATCTCCTTATGTGTCCCTCTTTCTTACAGCGAAAACATACCATGGCCTTTTTACTTGAGTTGTATGCTTGGTATGATTGTGGTTGTGTGTGTATTCCTTCTAAAGCCTGAATACTCACCGTCATCAACCTATCACCTTTCTCTTCTTTTTTCCTAAAGATATTTTTGTCATGTTCCACAGCAGACTCCCTAAGAGAGTCTACTGTGATACCTCTCCAGTTAGGTAATGAGGTTTGTACCCTTGTTTTTAAATTTTCCCTAAGACCATCCATTAACACCCCTACAGCTACTTCCCTGTGATGTGGATCCTCTCTTATGTCAGTTACTCCGGTAAAGTGTGTTATTGATGCTAGCGCCCTAGAAAACTAGTCTGCTGCTGTTTCACTATCCTTTTGCTTAATGGTGAAAATCTTACTCCAATTTACTACTACTGGAAAATAGATGGCTAAATGTTTGACAATTTGTTCTATATTCTTTTGGTTAATCTCATCAGTCAAGGTGTCATCTTCCTTCAACAAACAATCTTCAATGAATTTTTGTATGTTAGTATTGGGAGGAAGACACGCCCTCAACACTACACGCCAATCCTTATTGGTTGGTTCGTGGGCATTTCCTAAGTCTTTAACAAATTTCTGACACTTAGCCAACTCTTTTCTAGGATCTGGGAATTCAGTCATAATGGAACGTAATTCTGATCTAGTCCAGGGACAATGCATTGTAACATTTCTTAAAGGAACTACACCATCCTTGTCCGGTTTCCCATTGGGAACTGATATTGTGCGGACTGGGAACGCACCTTCTGGTACACTGACTTCAGGGGACGCTACAGGATTTACAGGCCCTAGATTTAGAACACTTTCACTCCTAGTGATCACGCTACTCTCACCTATCTCAGCCATTTTCTCATACTTGCGCTGGGTTCGCCACGCTTCGCAACGGTTACATCCGCCTTGCGCGCGCTTTTCGTCACGCCTACTTCCGGTTTGCATTCGCTGCTCTGCCACGTGTTACCTTCCATTTGCCACAATTTCAAACAATCATTATGTCTATTTCTCTTTTTCGTTGACTTAATCAACCAAACTTTATCTCTTACGTTATTTAGTACTTCTGAATAAAAACTTCCTATTGTTGGGAAAGGCCTATCACAATCTTTGGTCATCTTGACCCACGTGTCGCAATACGCAGTTGCGTATGCACCATATTTCTTAAACATAAGATACCTAGCTGACCCCAGCGGTCCTTCCTTAAGCAGCACAACATCAACCATCTCTAGCGTTTGCTTCGCACCCATTGTGAAAACAACCTATTTCTCAACGCTACGCAAAAAGACTTTTTACCTGTTCTCCTTTCAAACAGAACTTACTAGAGATTTTTATCCGTGGACGGTTTCACAGGCTACGCCCACGCACCTCCTAACCCAGAAATATCGCTATGGACAACAGAAATATCAGCTCCTCGATATCCTGGCTCTCCACAAAATTCTGTTGAGTATTACTGAACTGGTAGTACCGGGGTTTTATACCCGTTTGTACCAGCGTAATTCCTCTCAGCCGTTCAACCCAAGTCACAAGCACGGTTGTACAACCATGCGGTCCGATCGCACCGCTTAGCAATACTAACTATTACTAAACTTTGCGATTACTCTTGGGGAGAAAGTTTCCAAAAGCTTTTTAACTGTTCTCTTTTCAAACAGGGCTTTTGCTGCCAGTATACCTGCCTTGTATACTACCTCGGTTGCAAGCCCGCCTCGTCAAGCGGCAACCGATATCCCTGTCTTTTTGACAGTAAATCAATTTTCACTTCAAAATCATACAATCACAAAACACATACACCTTAGTTTTCTGCGCAGAAAATCAACAATATTCCCAACAATAGTGATAGTGTTTCAGAGACTTTCACAAGTAATTATACTATGCATGTATAATAACTATCAACACGATTGTTTAACCACGTGGCAAGTTTACCGGAAGTTTGCGTACGCACAGCAGGAAGTACACATACGCTAAACAATGCAATACAGTTAAAACGCACAATGACAGAAAAAAGAAACAGTTTTCTCTTTTGTCCCTAGGTTCTAGTTAGCGTGCCCTAGATAATGCAAAACGGACATTCGGTTTCGCAACACAGAGTAAAATTCAGGTTTTGAACACCATGCGTTCTTACCCGTTTATGACGCGTCTCCACCCTTTGTTGAGGAACCGAAATCCGTTGGTCTTGCGTATCATCGGCAACGAAACCTCCAAAGCTCACGAGCCCCCAAATTGTAATGTGCGTATTGTCGCTAACCAATAACGATTGTCGAACCTCGATTTGTGTTTCCAACGCACAAAGATTTATTCGCAATAGGTGGAAAAAAATATGCTCAAGCGAAGTAATAGTAAATACAGCCGTTACTTAACGCAGGCGCTCTGGATCCAGTGCAGTCATTCAATCCTGAAGTCTGGGGACAAGAAGTCTGCACTCTGGATCACAAGCTGCTGCTTATATACACAATCAAGTACAGTAATACAATGAAGATTGTATGGCTTGCATCTATTGGTCCGGGTCTCAGGAATGTCCAAGGGGTCGTCAATCATTGGCTGGTTCATCCTAAGGAATCCAAAGGAGGGGGTCATCTCTGCAGGGGGTATGCTCTGCTCTTCCCGCCAGAATTCCTTAGTCTTAAGTAGTTCATAATTCCCTATCATTCATAACTTGCGTATGCACTCTGCGATTCCCTCGCAGAGCGCACCAAACAGTAGGATATGTAACAAGGTTCATTATGATACCACTCATGATGTTATTCCCTCAACCCGTTCTGTGTATTTCACTAATATGCATGTAACTCTGATATAACATATAAATACTACTATATTTCGACATAACTGACTATGTGTTGCAACTACCAATAATGTGTACTATTTTATAAGTATGCGTGTTTGTGCAAATGTATGGTAAAAGACCAATTACTGTTGCTGCCACGTGTAGTGGATGCGTACGCCCTTTCACGCCGTAGCGTGCCCTTGTACGTCGATGCGTACCGTACGCATCTTTTCAGACAAAGACAACCAAGTTTGCTAGACTTTAATTGAAATGACTTTATCCAATTTGCTGACTTCGACACAAAAATCTAGCCAGCCATATGTGTAGCCGAATTGGACCACAATCGTGTCGACCAGCATTGTGATGTTACTGCTCAGCTCGAACGCTGAACGGTCGGATCTGTCAAAGGACCAAGTGGCAGGATTGGATTGGCTGTGGTCAACCTCACTCTAAAATGTTTTTAGAATTACATCAAATAACATTTGCATGTACCAGGCTTCCCTTGTTGTCAAGTGTTTATTTTACCTGCTTGTCTGGGCTATGTGACTCCATAGAGTTTACCTAAGGCCAGGAAGTAAATCCTGTAATTTGCAAAGATTTTCAGCAAGAAAAACACTTTGTGCTGCAAATATATATTTTGACACAGCCGAACAGAACAGTATGTAAGCAACTGTTTATAGTCGCTGAGCCATATGGTGGCACTCGAGTTTTCTTCTTTTTTTTTTTAAAGAAAGTATTATATTTCACATTCTTAAACTGATTTCTGTTCAACTATAAGTAATACCTGTTCAGCAACAGGCCCTTAGAAAATATGAACAGAGAAATACAGAAAAGGTGGTTCAGAAAGTGCACTCCGAAATGCCTTCGTTTTGCACCATTGCCAACACCAAGACTGTCACATTCGTTAACCTACATTATCTGTTATTTGTGAATTTTGCATCAAGTTATTGGTTTGGCAACTAACAAATGTTATGCAATCCACTCTCAACTGATGTAACAGATATTAATATCTAGGAGCTGCATATGCCGATACCTTGGATTATGGTTTTTTTTTTTATTTCTAAATTATAAATTGTTTGTTTCTTGATTTGTGTTTGTGTTTATGGCTTAAATTGACCATGAGTGAGGGGAATTTATGACTGCCTTTTTACATGTGTCGTATTTTGTGTGTGAAGCTTTATATTACATTGACAGAGTGTTCCAGGAAAAATGTCACATACCAACCAACTGTCCCGATTTTGGTGGGACATCTCGTTCATGACGCGCAAAAAGGGCAAGGGCTTAACAAAAAGTAGGTGAAGTTTGACCCAAATTTACCCATTTGTGGGTGGAGTTTGATCAGAATGGGGGCAGGGCTTATTGTTCCCGATTTGGGTACTTTGAAATGGGCCCATCAAAAGTATAGGATTAGACCCCAAACCACCAGTTCCCTTTTGTGGATTGGAAATGAGCTATGCCCCCTTGTACAGCAAGAAACCTTAATAACTATGTTCCTTCTTCACCCTTTTATTTAATTCCAATAATCTCGCTCTGCAAACTGAAGGCTGCACATTCCTACAAATGTGAGCTGACAGATGCACCTACTCCACAATTCGCTTTCAGTCTTTTGCTCCCCTGCAAATGCCAGCATTCTGCTCTGTGAACCAATGCACCTTGGCAGAAATCTGGGCACAAGTCGCAATACATGGCACGTCCAAAGCTATTTTGCACTTCGTAAAAGACATCCAGGGACTTTTATGGGGGCTGAGGGGTATAGCCCTTGTCTTACCACAAAGAAATACCGCCAAATTACATACTCACATTAAAGAGTGTATCAGACTTGTTCCTGGTACTGAAAAAAATCCGTTTCTGGGACAGGCATTGGATGGGGGAAAATATTCAGCGCCTGCCCTCTATGTGCAATATGTACAATGCAAAACAATTACAAAATGTTCCCAGGTCTCACACACACACACACTGGGTACAGCTGTTTTCTGTTGCATGTTTCCTGGTGCCATGTTAAACATGCATTCTGTACTCACTGAGGGTCACATATGAACACAAAATTTGTGCACACGCAATTGTTCTTTAAATGTGCAAGTGCTTCTATGACAGGTACAGGTCAAGGTGCACGTCCACTTCATGATAATTGGAAACGCCCCCACAAAAACTTTCTTTGGCTAGTTTTACAACCTGTATTTTCAGAAGCCGAAAGAGGCCAATTCCTGTAGGCAGCACATCCAGAATTGTTCTCTAGAATTGAACTTGAGCACAACAGTCATAGAGGAGATAGTCATTAAGGAGAGCAAAGCATAAAAAAAGAGTAACTCTGCACATGGGCAAAACCATGTTGCATTGGAGGGGCGATGTAAATTTAAAATGAAGTGACAGATTTATAGTTGGGGTAGAGCATGCGTTAGACTAACTTTACATTTCAGTGTAAACATAAAGCTATCAAGTATTTGTGTGCTAAATGATAAAAACAGCAATTATTTAACTTATGTACAAAACAATAAACTAATTTGCACCCCTTGGATTGTAACATGGTTTGTCCCAGAGAAAATTTACTCCTTTTTTTTTGCCTTACTTTCCTTAATGACTCAGGCCCATAATGTCTATATGTTCATGTCTACACAGTTAGACATTTTACTATTACCAGCACTAGGCTTTGCCAGCCTGGACTGATAGCACTATAGCAGGGAAACTGGCAGAATGGAGTCCCGCCCAGAATGGAGTCCCGCCCAGAATGGAGTCCCACCCAGTAGTGTCTATGTTTCTAAAAGAATAAACACTTGAAACAAAGAGTTTATTAATCATTTATTTTCTGTTAACTAGTATTAACCTCAAGCTAGGAAGAACCAACACGCAGTGAGAGAATCACTGGGAGGAGCCTAGCACACAAGTAAGAGAAGCATTGTACTTGTAGGAGGAGCAAACACTGGTAGGCAGAGTAAGCACACCTGTGGGTACCACAGGTATGGTAGTGGGCATACCCTTACCCACAGAAAGAGGTACCATCTTACCAATGCCCTCTGTACCTATTCTTGGGGGCAGGGGTGGCTTTCAAAGATTAAAAAATGCATTTTAAAAAATATGATGAATTAACTACCTGTAAACTCTAGCTTCAACAATTCAACAAATGATACAGAGCATATGTTTTGAAGTAAAATGTAGCAAGTCATCCATATAAGATAGAAACAACACTGAAGTGTCATATTTAGTTTCCTCTGCGGGCTGTCGTCCTGACACTTGCAGCTACATAAACATCTACATCTTAGTCAGTCCTGACTCTAGGAATTCTGGTACTGCGTGAAGTCCTGAAACTTGGATATATAGAAAAGCCTCTTACTGGAGTCCAAATTGTCTCTAGCAGTGTAAAGCACAGATCATGTTGCCATCACCCACCTCCTGCACCTAAGATTTTATGGGATTAAAGTAGAGATGAGCGGGCTCGGATTGCGCTAATCCGAGCCCACCCGAACAGTGCGGATCCGACGGGATCCAAGCACTGTTCGGGTATTTCTGGCGGGCAAAAAAAATGAAACAGAGGCTATGACGTCCAAGTCTCGCGTCGGATCTTGCGAGACTCGGATTGCATAAATTCCCCCCTTGCGGCCGCCATCTTCAGTCGGGCTCAGTTCAGGGAAGAGGGAGGTTGTAGTTTGTAGTGGTGCTCCTGTGTCCTGTGTCCTGTCCTGCTTAATCCAGTGGTTACTTTGTCCTGTGCTCTGTCCTGCTGATCAGTCCAGTGGTAATTATCTTTGTATCATTTTTTTTTATTTTTTTTTTAATTTGTTTTCTATAAAAAAAAATTATGATTTTTTAATAATTTTAAAATAACTATGGACTTAGCAGAACAAAGCACAGGACACAGCACCACTGGACTCAGCAGGACAGAGCACAGGACACAGCACCACTGGACTCAGCAGGACAGAGCACTGGCCAAAGCACCACTGGACTCAGCAGGACAGAGCACAGGACAAAAGCACCACTGGACTCAGCAGCACAGAGCACAGGACAAAAGCACCACTGGACTCAGCAGGACAGAGCACAGGAGAAACTAACTAACCACTGGATTAAGCAGGACACAGGACACAGGAGCACCACTACACTACTACCTCCCTCTTCCCAGATCTCAGCCAGAAAGAAGATGGCGTCCGCAAGCGGGGAATTTATGACATCCGAGTCTCGCGAGATCCGACGCGAGACTTGGATGTCATAGCCTCGCTTTGGATTATTTTCGCCGCCGGAAATACCTGAACAGTACTCGGATCCCGTCGGATCCGCACTGTTCGGGTAGGCTCGGATTAGCGAAATCCGAGCCCGCTCATCTATACCCAAAATCAGAACCAAAACCTTTTGTGAGGTGTTTTGACAAAACAAATCAGAACCCAAAACCTCAAGCTAATCAGAACCCAAAACCCAAAACACCAAAAGTGGCCGGTGCACACCCCTAGATTAAAGTCATGGTGTTGGGAAGGTCCTGCCCCCAAGAAGTTCCTCCCTTCCAAAGCCTTCTGTACCTCTTCTTGGGGGCAGGGATAGTTATCAAATATAAACACATGCTGTAACAGGAACACAGACACCGATTTTCAAATTCTTTTATATAAAATAAAAATCCCCCAAAACCTTCACTTACCTCTTCATTAGCCTCTTAAATGAATAGTGAATGGTCTTTCTTCTTTCCTGAAGTCATCCAGATGGGTTATATCTATAAAACCTTAAGAGAATAACACTATTTGCTCCTTGTGGAGCTGCTATGTATCAAGAGGTAAATATGCAATCAGCCAATCAGAATGGCCTGTGTCTGATTGGACCACAGAAAACCGCTGATTGGCCATTACAATTCAGAAAGCATTCTACTAGCCTGTATAAAACACAGAAAACATTCTACTGTAAAATACAGACTAATAAATAGATTGGATAATCCACCTCCTTAACACAAAGCCGTTTTGAAGGCCACCACTGTCCCCAAGAAGATGTTCCACCCTCCCAATACCTTCTACCTCTTGTTGGGGACAGGGATGGCTTTCAAAGATGCGAAAGATACATAATTTTAAATATAACTATGATTAAACTTGAAAACTATAGCTTCCACAATTCAACAAATGCTAACATACAATGTTTTAATGTAATATGTTCATTTCAATCATAGAGGATAAAAACTATATATATATTTAGTTTCCTCTGCTGGCTGTCACCCTCACACTTGCAGCTACATAAATATCTACATCTTAGTCTGCCCTGACACTAGGAACTCTGTTACTGCGTGAAGTCCTGAAACTGGAGTCCAAGCAGTGTAAAGCACAGATCATGTTGCCTTCACCCACCTCCTGCACCCAAGATTTTATGGGATTAAAGCCATTGTGGTGGGAAGGTCCTGCCCCCAAGAAGAGGTTCCACCCTGCCAAAGCCCTCTGTACCTCTTCTTGGGGGCAGGAATGGTTATCACATATAAACTAGGCATGAGCGGACTCGGATTCTGGCAATCCGAACCCCCCCGAACAGTGCGGATCCGAGCCCGATCCGAGCACTGTTCGGGTTTTCCCGCCAATGGCCAAACTGAAAACGAGGCTGAACGTCAGGATCCCGCCGTCGGATCTCGCGAGATCCGGATTCTTTATATTCCCCGCTTGCGGCCGCCATCTTCACTCGGGCATTGATCAGGGAAGAGGGAGGGTGTGTTAGGTGGTCCTCTGTCCTGCTCTTTCTCGTGCTGTGCTGTGCTTTGCTGTGTCCTGCTCAGTCCAGTGGTGCTGTGTCCTGTGCTCTGTCCTGCTGAGTTCAGTGGTGCTGTGTCCTGCTCAGTCCAGTGGTGCTGTGTCCTGTGCTCTGTCCTGCTGAGTCCAGTGGTGCTGTGTCCTATGTAATCTATAACTACGTTCACTGTTCCTGCAGTATTAAAAAATAGGTACTGCAATCTCAAACTACGTTCACTGTTCCTGCAGTATTAAAAAATAGGTACTGCAATCTCAAACTACGTTCACTGTTCCTGCTGTACCAAAAAAGTAGGTACTGCAATCTCAAACTACGTTCACTGTTCCTGCTGTACCAAAAAATTAGGTACTGCAATCTCAAACTACGTTCACTGTTCCTGCAGTATTAAAAAATAGGTACTGCAATCTCAAACTACGTTCACTGTTCCTGCTGTACCAAAAAATAGGTACTGCAATCTCAAACTACGTTCACTGTTCCTGCAGTACAAAAAATAGGTACTGCTGTATAACTCCAGTCCAGTGGTACTCTCCTGTGCCGCATATAATTTTTGAAGGCTTTGCCGAGTGTGTGTGGTTTAGGGGTACGCTCTCTTGTGCTGCATATAATGGAGTACCAAAATGTGGAGGATAAAGTAGGGAAAGATCAAGAACCACTTCCTCCTAATGCTGAAGCTGCTGCCACTAGTCTTGACATAGACGATGAACTGCCATCAACGTCGTCTGGCAAGGGCGATGCCCAATCTCATAGTAGAGGGCATGTAAAATCCAAAAGCCCAAAGTTCACAAAAATTAGCAAAAAAAGAAAATTAAAATCATCTGAGAAACGTAAACTTGCCAATATGCCATTTACGACACGGAGTGGCAAGGAACGGCTTAGGCCCTGGCCCGTGTTCAGGACTAGTGGTTCAGCTTCACCCAAGGATCTAAGCCCTCCTCCTCCCCCCCCTCAAAAAAGTTTAAGAGAGTTAAGCTGTCATCAACAACACAGCAAACAACTATGCCTTCTAAACAGATGGTATCACAAATCCCCAAGGCGAGTCCAAGGGTGTTGGTGGTTGCGAAGCCTGACCTTCCCATCACTGTACGGGAAGAGGTGGCTCCTTCCACCATTTGCAGCATGCCCTCTGCATATGCTGGAAGGATCACCCACAGTGCAGATCCAGATTTGGATAATGAAGGTGTCAATGTTGTACACTCGGAGGATATTGATGTAGCTGGCACTGAGGAGGAACTTGACGAGGAGGATGCTGATGTGGTTATCCTAAATGAGGCACCAGGGGGGGAAACAGTTGTTGTCCATGGGAGGAAAAAGCCTATTGTCATGCCTGGGCAGAAGACCAAAAAATCCACTTCGGTCTGGAATTATTTCTATCCCAATCCGGACAACAATTGTATTGCCATATGTACCTTATGTAAAGGTGCAATAAGCAGGGGTAAGGATCTTGGCCACCTAGGGACATCCTCCCTTATACGTCACCTGAAGAACCTTCATAATTCAGTGTTTAGTTCAGGGACTGTGGCTCGGACCGTCAGCAGTCCAGGGACACCTAAATCCCTTGCTACCGTTGTATCCACACCAGCAACACCCTCCTCATCAATTGCCTCCTCAATCTCGATTGGAGATAGTCCTGCAGGCCATGTCACCGGCATGACTGAGTCCTCTTCAATACGGTATTCTTCCAGAGGATCCTGCAGCGCTACGCCTACTACTGCCACTGCTGCTGTTGCTGCTGGTAGTCGGTCATCTTCCCAGAGGGGAAGTCGTAAGACCGCTACGTCTTTCACTAAACAATTGACCGTACAACAGTCGTTTGCCATGAGCACGAAGTACGACTGTAGTCATCCTATGGCAAAGCGGATAACTGCGTCCTTAACAGCTATGTTGGTGTTAAACGTGCGTCCGATGTCCGCCATCAGTGGAGTGGGATTTAGACAGTTGATGGAGGTATTGTGTCCCCGGTACTAAATCCCGTCTAGATTCCACTTCACTAGGCAGGCGATACCCGGGATGTACAGAGGAGTACGAAAAAGTGTCCTCAGTGCTCTGAAAAATGCGGTTGTACCCACTGTCCACTTAACCACGGACATGTGGATAAGTGGTTCAGGGCAAACTAAGGACTATATGACTGTGACAGCCCACTGGGTAGATGCATCGCCTTCCGCAGCAAGAGCAGCAGCAGTATCAGTAGCAGCATCTCCAAAACGCCTGCTCGTTCCAAGGCAGGCAACGTTGTGTATCACCGGTTTCAGTAGGAGGCACAACGCTGACAACCTCTTAGAGAAACTGAGGGAAATAATCTCGCAGTGGCTTACCCCACTTATACTCTTCTGGGGATTTGTGGTGTCGGACAACGCCAGTAATATTGTGCGGGCATTACATATGGGCAATTTCCAGCATGTGCCATGTTTTGTCCACACAATAAATTTGGTGGTGCAGCATTACCTGAAAAGTGACAGGGGTGTGCAGGATATGCTTGCGGTGGCCACTGCCTACCGAAGACTGGAGCAGCATCAAAAACGCCTGAACCTGCCCTGACATCACCTCAAACAAGAGGTTGTGACACGCTGGAACTCCATCCTCTATATGCTGCAGAGGTTGGAGGAGCAGCAAAAGGCCATTCAAGCCTAGACAGCCACCTACAACATAGGCAAAGGATTGGGGATGCGCCTAAGTCAAGCGCAGTGGAGACTGATTTCTGTGTTGTGCAAGGTTCTCCAGCCGTTTGAACTTGCCACACGAGAAGTCAGTTCCGACACTGCCAGCTTGAGTCAGGTGATTCCCCTGATCAGGCTGTTGCAGAAGCAGCTGGAGAAAGTGAGGGAGGAGCTGGTAAACCATAGCGATTCCACAAAGCATGTAGCTCTTGTGGATGAAGCCCTTCGTACGCTTTGCCAGGATCCAAGGGTGGTCACTCTTTTAAAGTCAGAGGAATACATTCTGGCCACGGTGCTCGATCCTCGGTTTAAAGTGTATGTTGTGTCTCTGTTTCCGGCGGACACAAGTCTACAGCAGTGTAAAGACCTGCTGGTCAGGAGATTGTCATCTGAAGAGGACCGTGACATGGCAACAGCTCCTCCTTCATTTTCTTCCACACCTGTGGCTGCGAGGAAACAGCTTTCATAAATGACCCGCTGGCGGGGATGCAGAGAACATCTGGTCCGGACTGAAGGACTTGCCAACCATTGCTGACATGTCTACTGTCGCTGCATTGGATGCTGTCACAATTGAAAAAATGGTGGAGGATTACTTTGCTGACACCATCCAAGCAGACATGTCAGACAGTCCTTACTTTTACTGGCAGGAAAAAAAGGCAGTTTGGAAGCCCCTGTACACACTGGCTCTATTTAACCTGAGTTGTCCCCCCTCCAGTGTGAACTCCGAAAAAAAACTCCGAAAGAGTTTTTAGTGCAGCGGGGAACCTGGTAAGTGAGCGGCGAAGGAGGTTGCTTGCGCAAAATGTTGAGAAGATGATGTTCATAAAAATGAATTATCAATTCTTCAATCAAGACCAGCAATAGCCTCCAGAGACTACAGAAGGACTGTGATTGTGGAGTCCAGCGGGGACGAATTAATAATGTGTGAGGATGAGAAAGTACACACTGAAGGGGGAGAGGAATCAGAGGATGAGGACATCTTGTCTCAGTAGAGCCAGTTTACTTTGTACAGGGAGAGATGAATAGCTTTTTTTGTGTGGGTGCCCAAACAAACCAATCATTTCAGCCACAGTAGTTTGGTAGGCCCTGTCGCTGAAATGATTGGCAACATAAGGGTGAGTGGGAGGGCCCAAGGACAATTCCATCTTGCACCTCTTTTTTTGGCATTATGTGCTCTTTGGGGCCTAGTTTTTGAAACTGCCAACCTGTCTGCCACTGCAGTGCCACTCCTAGATGGGCCACGTGTTTGTGCCGCCCACTTGTGTCGCTTAGCTTAGTCATCCAGCTACCTAGGTGGCCTAAAAACAATATTGTGAGGTGTGAGGTGTGAGGTGTTCAGAATAGACCGGAAATGAGTGAAAATGAATGTTATTGATGTTAATAATAGCGTAGGAGTGAAAAAAAAACAAAAAAAAAAATGGATTTTAGCAGTTTTTATGCTTTTTTTAAAAAAAAAAAACAGAACCCAAAACCCAAAACCTTGAGGGGGGTGTTTTGGCAAAACCCATTAGAACCCAAAACCTGAAGGTATCAGAACCCAAAACGCGAAATGTGGCCGAGGCACATCCCTAATACATACAATGCAGAAATGTCTTATTACTACAGCAAACCAATTCATAACCTGCTGCAGTTTTTCTTCATTTGTCCATAAATCACTCCGAGCCGACAGACAAAAATCAGCCTTATATGATGATTATGTGCTCATGACACAATCACTGGACTCAGACACAAAGCACAGCGCAGAGTGAATCAAGGAAAACCAGATGACATCACTAAAATGCATACCTCTGTTCCTGCACCCTATAACTGTGCATAATACACATATTTGGTGTTCATATACTTGGGGAAATTATGGTTTAAAGAACCAATCGTGTACATTTATTTAGGCAGAGTGGTGGAAAACTGTATTTTACCATTTACAGTAAAAGGGGAGAGACTACTGTGCTGTTTAATGTCAGTCATCTCGACCTAATGCTGCCAATGAGACTGAGTGTTTCAACCCAACACTAATAATAAGTTCAGATGTGCTTCTGAGAGGTCTTGTAAATCATAATGACCACGTGCATAGACCTTTATGGTCTATCTGCCTCCTGCAAGGTGCTCATCATTACATAGACCTAAAACTAAATAGTGTTACAGGAAAAGCATCAAATCACCATTTAACACCATACAGAACAAAATATTTACATTTTGTCAACCTGCAGGAACATCTGCGCCATTTTACACTTATATTCACGCCCTTGAGCTTCTTCATTTGAGCGGGAGAATCTCCTATTACACCGGCTTCAGATTGGCCTAAACGTCTGTCTTTCATGTGTCTCACACAAGGACTCCTGGGAGTTGTAGGTTTAGGTTTCATCTCTGCCCGCTCCGCAAGACTCGGACTAAACTACACTCCCCAGAGGTCCGTGCAATGTGGGCGGGGCCGTTTAACAGGCTGGCAGCCAATCAGCGTTCTCTGGCATTGTCTCCGGGTTCCATCTCCTCTTTTAACTGTCAGTCTGGAATTCTGCAGAGAGAATGTAGGTATCTGTGTGTTCTGTAGGCTGAAGGCTGGTGCATTTATATGTTCTCATCTAGGTTAATGGTATATAGGTATTGCATGTATCAGTTATATGGTTTTATATATATATATATATATATATATATATATATATATATATATATATATATATATATATATGTGTAATTATACAGTGTACCAGGTATATGCAGGGAGGTAATTATAGGAATTACAGCCCCAGTATGCCAAAAAGGAGTGGCAATTTGCTATCATAATGGCAATTTAAAATTTGATGTATATTTAAAATAATCTTACACATATGGATTGCATCTTCCTCATACCTATTTCTGAAATGCTTTGTCATGCTTTACATGGACAAAAAGTTGCATGTGCCTATTTTTCTCAGATCCACCTAATCCCACATAAAATCTTTTCCATATGCACTCAGTCACTCATACCTGTACCCCACTACACAAGCCACAAAGTGTGTAATGGTGGCTTATTGCTATGGACTGGCAGCTGTTTTATATGCTGTATGAATCCAGAAATGTCAGTAAAACATTGCATGTGTATCATATAAAGACCTTTATTTCTCTCAGGTCCCCTAAATTTTTTTCATACACCTTCCCCAGTACTTGTACTCTAGAGTATCGCCTATTGGTCCACAAACCCTCATGTTGCTCAAATGCACTGCAAATGTGTCTTGGTTGGTAAAAAATGTGCAAAAAAAGAATCCTAATGTAAAGCAGATACTTGAAACATTTCTGCACCATATTTTGTCTGCACTATAATTGCTGCAAAATGCATGTTACATGGTCTGTTCTTCCATTGATGTCATTCTCTACTGTCACAATGGAAGTAGTGTTAAACAAGCTGCTCTCTGGATTTATTTTTATCAGCTGAAAGGATAGTAATGTGCAATACATAATGCTGGAGACTGGCAAACTTGGGACACAGGCATACCTTAATCTGGCATTTAAATATACGGCACTTTTAGCTCCAAAAGCTGAATATACTAATTACCTCTGTTGGTATATAGTCGAGATACAGAGATTTAGTTTGCTCTGTACAAACAATAAAGACAATTTTCAGTTTGTTGAGATTTCAGCGTTTTTGAGTGCTGTATGCTGGTATTTTTGCCTCCAGTATGATAAAGTATTCTAAGGCATTCTGATAACTATTTACTATATAAAATGATTGCAAAACTAGTGTGTAATTTGATGCAATCAAAAGTGAGTTTGCTGCTCGCTGTTACTCGGTGGCCCCCAGGTCCTGTGCACGCAGGAGGCTAATTCAGAAAGTGGCCCTGACACAGGAACAGATTTTTGACAGTAATGAAAACCGTACAGAGGGATAAATTACAAGGAAGTGCAGGTACTCCTGCAAGCTGCAATGAGATCCAGCATCTAACAAGAGGTATAGCTGGTGCCAAGCTACAAATTGGCAATATCCAGGCAACAGGTCAGGACAGGCAGCAATCCAGATATTGGTTGGGTTCAAGAAATTGGTCAGGGCAGGTGGCAATCCAAGGAATAGCCAGAGTCAGGCAGAGGTCAAAATTGGCAGGAAATAAAACCAATAACAATTTTCCACACAACAGCAGGAACAGCTACTTCGCAGTTGCTCTCCTGAGCCCTCTTGACCGAATTTTCAAAATTTCAAAGATTTGTTCCAAAATCTTTTGCTGCAGTTCATCATCATCACCATTTATTTATATAGCGCCACAAATTCCGCAGCACTGTACAGAGAACTCATTCACATCAGTCCCTGCCCCATTGAAGCTTACAGTCTAGATTCCCTAACATACAGACATACACAGACCATGGTCAATTTGTTAGCAGCCAGTTAAACTACCAGTATGTTTTTGGAGTGTGGGAGGAAACCGGAGCACCCGGAGGAAACTCATGCAAACACAGGGAGAACATACAAACTCCTCACAGATCAGGCCATGGTTGGGAATTGAACTCATGACCCCAGTGCTGTAAGGCAGAAGTGCTAACCACTTAGCCACCGTGCTGCCTGCCATTTTTGTTTTGCAGTTCACACTTTGAGCATATATATTGCAAAAGTAACAACATTATGTGCTTAATATTTAGCAAAAAAAAGTGACAGAAATGTGTACTTTCAACACCTGTAATGGGTTGAAGCGTCTTTCTGACAATAAAAATGCAGGCCAGATGACCCCAATTTTGCCAGTGACAACAAAGAATAATACGATCGTCTAAGGAGTAATTTCCTGGACAAGCACTTTCTCCACATGTGGACCACTGATTGCTGATACTTGATAATAAGTGATTTTAAGTATTTGACCAATAGTTTTTCCTCAACCTTGACATCAATAGGGAAACCACAACGGTTTCTATACAGTATCTTGTCAAAGACATTTGGCTCTTCCTGTAATGTTTACTTTTTTCCATTCCTTTCACTAGAAATGGACCAGAAGACTTGGGGCTATATTTACTAAACTGCGGGTTTGAAAAAGTGGAGATGTTGCCTATAGCAACCAATCAGATTCTAGCTGTCATTTTGTATAATGCACTAAATAAATGAAAGCTAGAATCTGATTGGTTGCTATAAGCAACATCCCCACTTTTTCAAACCCGCAGTTTAGTAAATCTAGCCCTTGATCTTGTGAATGATGGATTCAAGTGGGAAAAACTCTGGAAATCTTAATTCAATAGCTTATTTTGTTTTGTCAGAGCTGAAAACTAGTTTGTAATATCCAAGTCCACAGTTTATGTTCATGCAAATAATAGCAGTGCAGGTAGAACATTGCAGGTGTGGCAGCATAAATAATACGGGTTTGGATACAATATGACGACAATGAATATGTCAACACTTATACTGTCCACACCGAAGTGGTGACAGTGTAAATGTCAACATACTCATTCTGACGACATGTTTAAAATGGTGACATTAAAAGGGCAACCGGAGTCCGGAGAAAAATAGTTCATATTAAAAAGAAAAACACACAAGCATGAACCCCAAACCTTCCAAAAACACATTCACCTTAGTACTACCGTAATACAAGCCGCCGGACTTGCCGGCACAATACACTAATTATTTTTTTTTAAAAAAATAGTACTGCCAGCCCAAACTGGTGGTAGCAAAATCGGGGGGGGGGTGGGGGGGGGGTATAAAAAGCGTAGGGTCCCCCTGATTTTACTGGAACTAGCATTGGGCTTTGGTGGCAATATAACAGAGGAACCCGTATTGTGGGGATGGAGGGGGGGGGGGGTTAAATGCAGCCTCAGCAACTGGTTACCCCAATTCTCAGTTTCTAGGACCGAGACAATAATGACCGTGTGTAAGGGTCAATCATGATGTAACTGAATGTACAGTGCTAGAGTATTGCCTCTTTGCTTGCTTCTTTATACACATGTGAGGAGTGGTTGGGGACGATTTATCTATGGTGACAATTCCGACATTGGCAATTCCTACAAAATAAAAGCGAAATAATTTAAATCCGAATGTAAAATAAAGAGACCTACCTTGAACCCGACGCTGGAGATCAGCGATGGAAGCACGATGCTGAAAGCAAGCCATTCCCATTGAAGAAGTGTTCGGCAGTGCGGGGCGACGGCTGTTAATACAGATTTAAAGCGGCAATGTGGGGAGCCCTAGGGTTAAGTGCTTAAACACTTAAGCCCACATTGCCGATTTAAATTTGTATTGACAGCCGTCGCGATTACGTTACCAGCGTCGGGTTGAAGGTAAGTCTCTTTATTTTACATTCGGATTTTAATTATTTCGGGGGTTTTTTGTAGGAATTGCCCATGTCAGAATTGTGGTAATCGTATAAACGATTACCACCGGTGAGGAGGAGGTAATATCTCACATAGGCAGACCTAGTTGGCAGCTCTTATCAGTGTTCCTTTATTGTCATGGCCCTGATGCTGATTTTCCTTACTTAGATTACACACGGAAGCGTTTACTTATTAATAGATAGAAAGTTACCTATCATCGCAATTTATCATTAAAATCTCACCAAGGCAGCTCTGAGTAGGTGTAGTCACAGATGGAAGTCTTTGATAGTGTTCTTTTTCTTTTTAATTGATTTTGTATGTGGCATCCCTCTTGAAAAGTCAAGACAGTCTGTGATTTCACACTTGGGTACAGTGATATGCAAAGTATTTAGTGTGTGGGATTAAGGGATTTTAGTGAAACGGGTCTGTCTTTTTTATGAGACAAGTGAAACTTTTGACATTTTCACCTTCAGACGGCATAGAACACAGCTATCATTCCATGGTAACGAGCTGTCACTCCACATTATGTCACTTGTCCAATAGGGTACAGGGATGGGAGGGCGCATATGCAAAGGATTTAATTTGTGGGACTAGGACATCTGAGAGAAACATGGTCTTACTATAAGACACATGGAGATATCCCATGATTGGAGGTTTTGTACCAAATACAGGACCTTTTTTTCAAGATCAGGCCATACATGTAAACATTCCAATCTTCTATTTATACGCAAATGTTCCGGCCAAATTATTCAACGCGACACTTGCATCACTGCTGCGTCATCATGCAAAGCATTTCTGAAAGATGAGACATGGGGGCATATTCAGTTAGCTTGGCGGTCCGCGATTACGCACCGGATTAGCCGGCGATAGTAATATGCAGTACAGCAATATGGCAGCTTTTTCTTGACACCTCATGGGGTTGCCAAGGGAAGTCCTCGGTATTACTTTGAGTAAAGCGCAGGGGCCGAGTAATCGCGGACCAGCAAAAGCTATTTGAATATGCCCCATGGTGTCAAATAATTTATACCTCAAATGAGGAGAGGTGGCGATAGAGCTCAATATACAAACCAATAAACAACAATCAGAACTTGGTCCACAATGGGTGTATTGTCTAGAGACTACTGCTGAAGATTTGAGGGCCTATTGCTAAGATCAACACATAAAGTAAAACAAAAAGGCGAAAGTTAATAGCGCTATAGTCTTACTAGCTGTTTCAATATCTTACATATGCAGTATATATGTATATATATATATATATATGTGTATGTATATATATATATATATATATGTATGTATATATATATATATATATATATATATATATATATATGTGTGTGTGTGTGTGTGTGTGTGGGTATATTTTATTCACTTAATCAAAATTTCCATATTTAAAATGACATTACTGGTTTCAATCATGTTACAACAAAATATCTGGCTCAATATCAAATTTAATATATACTTTTATTACTTATAAAAAAACAACTAGTTAATAATCTATATGCATATATCTCGTACATCTATAGGGGACTTACTAATATCGCATGCGGACTGTTACTCATTAAGTACTAATAACTACTCAGAAGGGTTATGTAATGTACGTTCATACTATAGAACATATGTTCCTTATTGAAGTATATAGACAGGTCCTGCAAGATGGTACTGATGATAGTACACTTATGCATAAGTGTTTATTCAAGCCGATATACGGATTATGCTTTTTTTACATTTAAACACCTACGTATTCAGATTTGCGAAGCACATTTTACCATTAACAACAAATGTGTTAGATGTTGTTAGCGGTCTGTGGTTCCATATAAACCGTAGAAGAGCTTTCTGGATATTGCTCAATAAAATAGGTGGAATAGCTACAATTGAGTATTTGAACTCGGTATAGCCACTGAAGGATAAATCTCATTTTAAGAGATATTATCCTGCCCAGTGGCACGATAATTAAGAGTTGCCATGAAGCTAATTCAGCCAGGAGTTTGATGAAAAGTGGAGGGAAATTTTCCTGGTATAAAATTATGTAAGTGATATCCATTTGCAATCTACGTTATCACTTTAAACTTTGCACCTCAAACTTTCATTGTGTCTTGTTAAATATCTTCTTGGATAATGAATCAAGCTCCTTACTCTTACTTACAAAGCCCTTACCAACACTTCTCCCCCTTACATCTCTGACCTTATCTCGAGTTACATACCTAATCGACCACTCCGCCTCTGTCCTCCGTCTCATTTCACCTCTCATTACCTCCTCCCATGTTTACCTCCAAGGCTTCTCCCATGCTGCCCCCGATCTTTGGATCTCCCTTCCCCGCGTCTCTCAACTCTACCCTCACCTTCAGTCCTTCAAATGCTCACTCAAGACTCACCTTTTCAAGCTTGCCTATCCTACCACCTCCTAACCATTCTATCCATCACCTCCTCTTCCTCCACCTGCCATCTCCATTTGCTCTCAGTTGGTCCTACTGTCTCTCACCACCCCTCCCTCTAGAATGTAAGCTCTCACGAGCAGGGTTCTCTCTCCCTATTGTCCCACGTCTATCTAATGTCTGACTCCCTCGTTCGTCCTGTCACATCTTTTGCTGCACTCTGTGTGAGTCCCCATAGCATTACTCACACTCACCTGTGCTACTTTACTTATGTGTATAACCTCATATACTTGTTACTTACTTCTGTGTCCGACGCTACAGAATCTGTGGCGACTTATAAATAATAATAATGATTGTGTTTTGCCTGTGTTTGTGTGGTCACTGGCCAACAGCACTAATTGGAGACTATGTGATCTATAGCCACCTAGATTAGTCCCGTGTGGGTAGCCAAATTGGACGTAGATCCAGTTGTTTGACATTCATAATGAACTAATGTTTTTTAAAAATGTATATTTATATTTTGTATGTTATACCCGGTTTACGTTAATTACTCTAAACTATATGTTTTCTAGAGAACCTGGGATTTATTTTTGTGTACTGAGAAACTGCATCAAGATTAAAGACCTTTTAAGTTTCCTGCTTGGCAGACAATGGCACTCACCGGTCTGAGAGACGAGTTGATTTGCTCCATATGCCTGAGTACTTATACAGATCCTGTAACATTGAGATGCGGGCATAATTTCTGTTGGGTCTGCATTACACAGGTGCTAGATAACACAGGTCTTCAGGGTCCTTATACCTGTCCTGCATGTAGAAAAAGATTTAGTGAAAGACCAGCACTTCATAAGAACACCACTTTGTGTAACATAGTGCAACATTTGCAACCTGTTCCATCGGAACGAATGATGGGTGTTATCTTCTGCACATATTGTATTGAGGTCCTCGTGCCAGCTGCAAAGTCGTGTCTTTTGTGTGAGGCTTCCCTGTGCAGTGATCATCTGAGTGTGCACAATAAGTCTCGTGAACACGTTTTAACTGAACCCACAATGTTCTCCAAGAACAGTAGATGTTCCTTGCACAGAAAGGTTTTGGATTATTTCTGCTTTAAGGACTCAACATGTGTTTACTGCCAAACTGTAGCGCACAGAAAAGATCAAGCAGGTCAACAGACCTATCCCATTGATAAAGAGAGTTTGAAGAATGACCTAGTGGAACTGACTTCACAGAGAGAGGGGATTGTGGATAGCATTCATCGTCTTCAGCTCCACACAATGGAAGTACAGAAAAATGCGGCCGATTATTTAGCGCAGACAACAGCTATATTTGTAGACATCAACAAACAGCTACAGATGCTAGAGAAGCGGATCCTAAATGAGATATTGCGCCAGGAGGAGCAAGTTTTGCTTTCGACCTCTAATATGACTGTGCAACTGATGTTAAAGAAGAGCGCGCTGTCCCAACAGATTTCGAAAAAGCAGGCGCTCTACAATGTGGTTAGCACAATGCATCTATCTCAAGTATCTAAGCCTGAGAGTACGGAACTTGCTGACGAAGAGAAGGAAGAAGCTGAGAGTGGACTTGAGACATGGGATGAGAAGTTCCGCGCTGTAGGCGATTTGGTTGGCGTCCTCATCTCAGAGACTTTACATAGAGACTTAATTGATATTGTCACTAATGTAAACCCTCTTTTCCATGGACAAGAGGCTGCAGATGTGTTACTGGATGCAGACACGGCTGGATGGGATGTAGTTGTTTCAGCTGACAAGAGAACCGCATCCTGTTCAAGGCTGAAACGCCAACGCCCAAAAAACACTGAGCATCTGCAATACTTTAATCAAGTAGTGAGTGCCAGCAGTTTCCCCCCAGGGAGATATTACTGGGAAGTTGAGACCGGCAAAACTGGAAGCTGGAGGATAGGGGTAGCTTACCCAAGTGCAGGAAGGGAGATTCTGAAGTCCAGAATTGGAGACAACGATAAGTCCTGGTGCTTGTGCAAGGCAGTGAATCAGTATTCAGTGATACACGACAGTAGGAAAAACGTCTTGTCTAAGAATGTTTTGTGCTCAAAGTTAGGAATATATCTGAACATTTGGGCTGGGACTCTGTCCTTTTATGAGTTGGGCGATCCAATTGAGCACTTGTACACCTTCTCTACCACTTTTACTGAGCCTCTTATCGTTGCCCTATGTGTCGGGATACGAGGCCGGATGACAATTAAGAGCAAGAGATTCCAGTCTTTATAAATTCTTGTGCTTTGTTAGGTAATTATTTTACGGTTATTAAAAATTGTTTGCACCACAGAAAAATGCAATCTACAAGCAGCAAGGAAATAGTTTAACATTTATGTATTAAGGCTTATTTTTGCTTACACAGCACCACCACATTACTAGACAGAGAGAATATTTAGTTACTCGTAACAGTCCCTGCCCCAAAGTTAGGAGTAAATACAGGTAGAACATGGAATTTTGCACACTTGCTAAGTCATGTGCAGCGTGGGTGGGGAGAGATTTAAAATGTGCGGGTAGGTTTAGTGTTGGGAGGCTCAACTCTAAATCGCAGTGGAAAAATAAAGCTGCCCAGTATTTTGGGTGTTTCCTGGACAAGGAGACCGTATTTTCCCGAAATGAAAAAAAAAAATTGTATTTGCACCCCCCCCCCCTTCCCCCCTGCATGGCTATGGTTTGTCCACTTGCAAGCTTTTAGTTAAATCTGAGGTTGTGCTGACAAATAGTATTTGGTTCAAATCCTTAACTTAACAACCATCCTTACTTGTAATGGTTTGCAAAGTGCTAGTTCCTACTATTGCTATTCTATTGAATTGGGAATTATGCCCATTTAAAGTTGTTTCTCATGCACAGTTGTTATATGTACACACTTAGTTATTGATCATACTTGCCTTTATACTTTAGGCAAGGGGAATTGTATTGTTTGTTTTCAGAAATCTTTCCACATTGTTATGTAATAAATGTTTAAAGTTTATATTGTCCCTTGTTTACTTCAAAGTTTATAAAAGTTGATTTCCTTATATAAAGGGGAACCTAAGAGTAAACAAGGAAAGCAAGAAGAACAAGGAAGATGTGGCAAATAGGATATAAGCCAGAACAGAAGCATAGGTGGTGACAATTTGTAAAGAAAGGAAAGTATGATTCTGTGACTTGGACTGAAGTAAGTATCCAGCGATTGGAAGTAACGGTAGAGTTTGAAGAATTGCTTCATTATAGTGTTATAATTATAACACACATGGACAATTTATGATTGTGACTTCATGATTACTTTATATAGTTCACATGAGTAGTATATTTTTTGCTTTTAAAACTAAGCATATTCAGTTTATAAACACGACAGAAAAACTCAGTCTGCACATCTCGAAAAAAAATGTATTTACTTAGACTAAACCACTGACTTACAAATAGCAATTTCTTTCCCACACTTTCCATGAAATAAAAAAACCTAGCACAGATTGGTCAGTAAATGCAACCGGTAAAGGGTATCAAGTAGATATAAATCTTATGGACTATGACGTACTCTACATTGTAAAGGAAATCAGTTTAATATTCATCAGGTAAAGCAAGTGTCATTAAAATGCATACATATATAAAATAGGCTTAAACAACTCGTGTGTTTGCAAACACTGTGAAAAAGGAAAATTAAGAGAGACGAAAAGCTACCGGTTTGTGTGTCTGCAGCAGTAATGGGATGAAAGAGAAAAAAAATAAATATATATCTAAAGCATAACAAAGTGCGGGGGTACTTCCATGACTTTCATTTTTTTTTTTTATTAAGGTAAAAATGTTTAAAATACACAACTACCTAATATATATATATATATATATATATATATATATATATATATATATATATATATTTTGAAATACTGTGAAGGAAGGGAGGTATGAGGCTTTTTAATATAATTGTAAGCATTTCATGTGGATAGATGGCAAGTTTCTATTCTCTGGGTCCAGCCGCACGCCTGCGATGTCTGGATTACTGCTGGAGGGTTCTTTAGCAGAGCAAATAATAAGGGGACATCCCTAATATGCTTAATTTGAAATGGAGAAGAGGTAAATCAATATGTGAGTACCGATGCTGAGGGATTATCATAAAGGTACACGATTGCATGGAAAAAGGGTCCAGTGAAGCCCATCTCCCGGTGTATGAGGTGCATAAATGGCAAAGTAACCCTGTCACTTGCTGTCCTTTGATAAACCTGACCAGGTCAGAGTTGAACAACGATGTGATGACCAAGGCCAGTGTGCTGGCACAGAATGTCTGGTGCAACAATATTGGGCAGAGTAGAGGTGTACGTTTTTTGTAGTAAACTGCTGTATAGGAGCTCTGACATTTTACGTGAGTTTTTCAGAAGAGATTTCTTTGTCAAGGGAGTTGTGGGGATACCAAGGTAATGTTTAGTTCTGTTCACCCTGTCAGCCGACTAGACTGCCTGTAGATCAGCCCTGTGCTTTGCCGCTGGCTTTCCTGGCAGCACGACATAGGTTAAATAAATCATCTAGGCAAACAGATGGTGAAAGACACACCCTTTTACTATATACACAGCACACAAAATAGTACAAAATATGACAAAGGGTTCACCACAATGCAAACTACACACTGCTATGCCTCACCTGCATCTTTGTCTCAGCCACTTCGATGTGCAATCCCAGTTGCTGAACCACACTCTTCATTCCTCCACCCATGTGGTAGGCACAGAGCTCAATGTCTTCCTGCTTTTACAGGTCCACAACTAAAGCACAGTCTGGAGACTTCAGTGTCCACACAGACATGAGTAGTGACTCCTAGACCGCAACTGTCCTGGAGAGAAAGGTCCTCTGCTCTGCATATCTTTAATTTTTAAACCCGTCTCAAGTTCTCACCATGGCCTGAACATGAACCTACCCCAGTCCTCAGTTAATTTGCCGGCTCCCTGCACTGTGTGACTCCTGCATGTCTGTTAAGCAGGCTGCTACTCGGCTGCCTGTGTACAGATTCAATGGCCAAGGGGCGTACTTCACTACACAATCAAGTCATGTTTACACAATAGCAGCAGTGTGCAACCCCCATAGACTTAAAATACATACATAAATGGTTAGCATACTACAATCCAAGCAATATTATACAGTGGTTGGAAGAGAAGGTGTTCAGCAGACTAGACGCTTATTTTCAAGGTCCTGGCACACCTAATCACAGGAGTCCTGCTGCCATGGAGAGAGCAGAGTGAGCTGGCATTATTTTCAGATATTTTTTATTTTTGCTGTCAAACTGGCTAGTTGTGATTAAAGGTATTCTTGAAAATGATTCACAATCCTCTGTACCAGTTGCGGGTGTCATTGGCCGTGGTTTGGGGACATGTATAACAGAGGCCCAAGGTTTTGTGTCTCTTAGGCCTCAGCCTTGCTTATCAAGATTAATGTTTGTCCCAGTGGACTATGTGGAGTGATAAATAGAACCTTTGATCATTCTGTGATCTAAAAGTCTCTGGCTCTATACACACAACAATGAGTTCACTTAGTCTTTCCTGGTAAGTTGTGTTTTTTTGTGATGTAGACCATGCACCATTTTAGTAGCCCTTCTTTAACAATCGTATGAACATCATACTCTACTGTCGGTGTCTTACAAATTAACAATACAATGGCATCAACAACAATCTATTTCTCTTCCTATGCAACTTGGCACCTGACTGGCCTTCCTCATTGCTTTACCGCCAGCCTCCTGGTGTGTTTACCCTGTTACATATCTGTTGTCACCTTCAATATCATTATTAATGTCAGCAATAAAGATATTAAAGAGTTTTTGTCCAAATATATATCCTTTGGGTGGTCCACTGGTAACTTCCCTCTCCTCTGAATGTATTCAGTTCACTAGAGCTCTGTCTATCCTTTAACCGGTATCATATCCCCTCAACCACCTTTAAATCCAATCCCAACTATTCCAATTTATCAGTCTTTCATGTGCGACAGTAGCTCTGTGCTCCACTTTTATCTATTACCTTTGTCATCCAGACTAGTTCTATTTTAAAAGTGTTTTAAATTGAGGGGAGTGGTATATTTGGATCTGGACCCCTTCTGTTACAATGGGACCCTAGAGAGGTGGCATGGTTGTTAGGAAAAACAAAAAAAACAAATCTGTAGTCGGTGCTTATTGTTATCACTACAAATCTACATATCCAGCACAATACAAATTGGTTCATATTTTGATCAAAACATTTAAGCTTGCACTGTCAAGGCTCCTCAATTCTTGCACCTCACATCTATGCTTTAAACTTCACTGAAATGCAGTTAAAATCCTATACACATCCCTCACAACTAGGAGATTTATATGTGACAAAAAGGTTGTTTTTTTTAACGGTGTCAAAATAGCTTGTATAGGCTGGATAGACATTAGTTAAGTCAACGTTAGGCAATAGTTGCACACACATGCCTTTTTTATAAGACCCAATATCTCATCTTTCTACTACAAATGTGTTCTATTTGTATTCATATTGTATCTGCAATGAAACATATCGGCATTCCATGTTCACTATTGACAAATCGGTGTTCACAAAGGGAGATGGGCTGGCATCCTTAATTCTTGGTTCTTGGGTGACTTGCACCAAATTTTTTAAACCCCTGATCTAAGAACAAGGAGCAAGCTAAAGTATTTTCTACCTCTCTAACTCCAGAAAAGATACATTATATAGGCTATGTTTGGTTTTCGTCAGGCAGGATATGGTGCATTAAGACCTAACAACTCCAATTTGGTCTCATCTATCCAGAGGACATTGTTCCAGAAACCTTGTGGTCTGTTGACCACAGTACTTGTACAGTCTTTTTTCTAATAAAGTCCATATTAACATTTGTTTGGTTGACAAAGGCCTGTCTGTAGATTTCTGGATATAGCTTTTGGGATTTGGGGAAAACTCTGAGCATCATTTCTTTGGGTGACGTGGCTGGGACACTAGCTCCCTTTACAGGAAATGCTTTTGAAAGAAGATGTATTCTCTTTCGTAAAGCTCTCCAGACCGATGAGCATCAGCAATGGCTTCTCTGTGGTCCCTGCCGATATCTTTGCTCCTTGGCATGGTGTTAACACAGACCTGAAAACGTCATCAACATTTCTCCAAAGGTTTTGCTTTTATATTAGTAACCCTTCCTGATGATCAAATGATTTTGATTTGAAGCTCAGTACAACCTCTTGCTCTCGGTTTTCAGCCATGTTGGTTGGCTGCAATACAAGTCAATGGAATTCATGACATTGAAGTTTGCTGTGTGCAGGAAGATTCCCCTACCCCCATAGTCCCAACTTTTTCATATATCTGCCATCCTGATAAACTTTGTGAAACACATGCAGCATTTATATAAATGTGAACGTCTCAAATTTTGCAGGGATTTATTTTTGTAAGAGATTGGTTTTAATTCTTAGTAAATAATTTCTCCCAAAAAGAAATAAAAAAAACTTGGGACGTTATTTTAAAAACTCTCACATTAAGTTTAGGAATGTCTTTCACTCTCACAGATCGTCCTCTACTGTCTCATTCCCTTACTGTCAGGAGTGGGAGCTCTGTTATAAAAATCAAATGTTTGGCCATGCTTAATTAATCAACGACAAGAACCAAATTCATCTGGATTATTTCTTACAAGATATTCTCTATCGGGAAATGAGGTTGGAGAGCAATTAAAACCTGCAGAGAATTTCTATCTAGATCCAGAATACTTTCTATGTAAGTGATGGAATTGTACATGTGAAAGTGCATGTCTACAGTAAACATTTTTTTAATGTAATTACATATACATACACACACCATTGTAGTCTACAATATCAGCAGCAACAGCTATTTTTTATAGCGTTGCTAATTTCGCAGCGCTGTACAGAGAACTCATTCACATCAGTCTCTGCTCCATTGGGGCTTATAGTCAAAATTTCCTAACATACACAGACAGAGAGAGAGACTAGGGTCAATTTGATAGCAACCAATTAACCCACTAGTATGTTTTTGGAATGTAGGAGTAAATCAGGGGAAACCCACGCAAACGGGTAAAACATACAAACTCCACACAGATAAGGCCATGGTCGAGAATCTAACTCATGACCCCTGTGCTGTGAGGCAGAAGTGCTAACCACTAGGCCACTGCTGCCATATTAACGCCATATTATATAGTAGCTATAGTATCTCTTACGATGGTAGTGATGGCAGATCCATTGAATGGATTTTGCATGCCTTTGGTATAAGAAATTGTATTTTTAGCTATAACCAGTAAATATCGTAGCTGATGTGGGTAATCTAGGGAGTTTATCTGTTTGCCATGTATGGTGTCCGGAAGGAAGTTTATCCCATAATCGCGTTCTAGGAGGTTACATTTGACAATTGTCTCACTGAGGGGAGAGTTGCCTTCTGGATGAACGCAACTAGAATTTACCAGATTAGATTGATAGAACAATGTTTATATTTTTATCCTCCCTTCCTAATTATGTTTCCATTTGTCATTTAGATAAAAATTTTAGTCGTTCCTCCTTTTTTCTAAAAATGTCAGTTGTGTTATCTTGAAAGACCTCAGGGGTCAATGAACGCATGATTCATTGCCCCCTAAAACATGCTGAGTAATTACTTTAGTTAATGGTGGCCAAAGCTAAGTGACATTTAACGTATGATAGTAATGTACCAAAAGTGTCAGAATGCCCTCTGATCGCCTAATTTGTGGATTAGGCTTGGTTGTAGCGGAGTGTGAAATGTTAGTTATATACATAGGTCATCTGTCAATGTTCTAGATAAATGGATTAGAGCTTGGAGTAGATCTAGTGAATGATATTCCATCCCCCGTAATCGGTTTTATCATCCAAATAAAATTGCTAAAAAAATCAGCTTTATGAATTCATGTGTGACTGTTTTCGTCCTGCATTCCTCTGGTTGGGCTGCAATACATTCAAGTGACATTGAAAGGTACAGAATGAAGGGATCATTGATCCCCATAACGATTTCAAGGGATATTCATATAGCCACTCGGACGAGGATGAATTCTTAACGGAGCACATACATCTATGCTTGGTCTGTCGGAACTGGGGAGCAGTTACGGTTGGTGACTGCTCTCAGGATACAAATCTGTAATCAGGTTTAAAGTTGGGCTTGTAGTCTACAGCCAGACCTTCTGTGTCCAGAAAGAAAGCGTCATACCGGTGGGATCAACAGTGCAGTGATTGGAGCGTGCTAGAGAAGAGGGTCACATACCTATTTTCTTCTCCAATCATTCCCCTATGAACCTAGATAAAATAACCATCTCCATCAGTCTCTGCCCGAGTGATCTGAAAATCATTTTCAAGGCAAATAATACTCAAAGTGTAAGAGAAAACATTTTATTGGAACAGTTTTACAAAAATGACATTAGTCCAATGCAGAAGAACACAACATTTTCTCTACAATATTTCTCTGTTAATACTGGGTTTTCTAATTAATCACAAGGTGCAAAGTGTTTTTTGTAATAGTGCAACTGAAAGTATAACCGTGTCTGGTAAAGGAATGATGTTGAGTCCAGTAACCAGCAGCTAAATAGAGGGGGGGAATATAAGTTAATAAAAAATTTAAATCTGTAAAAGTAGGGCGAGTCCAGCTAGGACCCACTTTGATGAGTTCTCCTTTGTCTTGAGGTTAAATGTCCACACATAGGTTGGTCCTCTTTGGCGGGTCTTATACACAGGACAGGCATAGACATTGCGGGTTTCTTGCTTATCCACGGGGATGGCCTTGATGAAGATAACGGGCATGGCTGGAGTCAAGTCCTTGAGTCTCGCATCTGTGATAATACCAGTCTGTAAAACAACAACAGAACTATACTATAAACAGTACATACAAATTAAAAGGATCATGTGATCACATGAAGTTATTAATGAGCCATTTCGCAGTTATGGACAAGGTTTGTTATTGAGCAGAGCACTAGAAATATTTTTGCTGTATTAAATCAATAATTAAGAATATCTATATTTTTGTACTCTAAATGCATATGGTAAAAGGGGCATGGCTGCCTTGCTGAAAACCTGCCCACTCCCCCACGTCCCTAAAACTCCTCTGTATTCAACAGCCGAGGTGGTGTATAGTTGGATGCCTCATTTTGTATATAACCACACCCCAGATGACGTGTTGCAACCAAGGTCACCCAATGATTATACAGGACTACATGCACTTAAATGCCACTTTGTTTTGTTAATACATCGAGGAGTTTCAGGGAAGTGGAAGGATTCAGATCATGTGACACTAATATGGAGCTGATATTGGTAACAGGCCACAGAACATATAGTTTTTCAAGTCTAAAGAGCTAATTTGGGTGTCGCTGGTCTGTGGGCTATCACTCTTGTCAGGTGATTGCTGGTGTTCTGCGATAGCTCATACAGCGGTAAAAAGGGGCGTTGGTCCATGTGACCAGGATACAGTGGTGAGGGGAATATCGATCAGTTGTGGAAGGCTGGGAGCGACCACCCATGGCTTCCAGGGCATGTTGCTATAAAATCTTTTTCACCACTGGGCAAACCCTATCATGATCCTGGCAATTGAATGACTTTTAAGGGACAAAATTGTAATAATCAGAACCAGCATGGAGATGAAATCTAACTGAATCACTGCGGAGGAAATAAAGGAGACAATGATTGACATAAAGATAAAATTAAAATGTTAAATAGAGATTCGTTGGTACTGCAATTATGAGATTTATAGAGAATAATTAACCCCTACCCCCCCCCCCCCCCCAAAGTCTACATCTGCCCCTGGTGCAGGCAAGGGATTATTTCCTATGTTTTCTAATTGTAGTTATGAGTCCTGCTATGTTTATATCACTGAGGCTGCATGGCGGTTGTAGCATTGATTAGGAAAAAGCCCCAATAATGAGAATGGATGGAGGAGGTGTTTGTGGTGGAGCCTCCTATCGTACGCATCAAGGTTGGGGGTAATCTTTCCCACATAGGACATCAAGGGTCTGGTTTATGTTTGGACGTCCATCCTTTTGTGTAGCGTATCTTGTGTGAAATAGCTCTGCGGCCAGGATCGGACATTACGCCAATGAACGCAATCATATGCAATTCATGTCTGAACACAAATGATACAACTCCCTATGACTTGAGAAGTGGAACGGGGGAGGGATGGGGTGGTCTTACATAAGTACAGTAAGGACGTTCCCACGCAGATGTGGATGATTCAAGTCCTGTGTTTGCTGTAAGTACACTTGTTTTACCCGTGTCTTTTGTGCCCACTACAGGGCAGTTGTCAATGACTGATGTCTGACACAGGATAGTCTTTGATCTAACAGTGACTTGTATGCATGTAACTAGCTATCACACAACAACTTATGTAATTGATGTAAAAATAAAGTTAAAAAAAAAATGAAAATAAATATAGAAATTATTATACTGTTAAGTTATTTTATGATCAAATAAATTGTATGTGTTCTGATGTGACCTTATATTGCACATACGCTTGGGCGTATACTGCAGTCTGTTCCGTCTGTCTACATAACGCAAGTACCGTTTGGGCGGAGCCTACTTTCAACCAGGTTGAAATCGAAATGTATCTTGAGATCTGATTGCATTTGAATACGGTCTGAACTACGCACAAGCTGCATGTTTAAAATGGACACGGAACTTGTGTGCAAGTTGCGTTCGGTCATGAATCAAGCTCCAAATGTCTAGCTTACCGATCCGCAGCCATTCCTGTGTGCCTATCAAATGATTTTTGGTTGGTACCCTGGAATGTCGGTGAGAGTAGTGCAGAATGAGCGATTGTGACGGGATTAATGAAATTCTAAGCACTCACAATACCTGTCATTTCTTTTATTTCCATATAGCTTGCGGCAGTTCCATGATCTTACCTAACAATTTCATTGTGTATAGGAAAAACATAATCCTCTCAATGATGAAAATGACTGTATGGCCATTGATTAATCTCCAAGCAATGTAAATGACTGATTAGGGTGGGTGACATTAGATAACGCTTCCTAAGCCATGCCACTTTGTAATTGGTTGAAGTTCTTTACTAGGCAGAATGTACGTATGTATGTGGATGTAAGGAACAGTGGTAGCCCCATGGTTTAGGGACAAACTGTGAAATCTCCCCTTTTAAATAAGTTATATGTTCTCTCTTTAACTAGAGGGTAAAATTTTCTATACTGTTGCAAACTGTTTATAATTGTTTTTCTCCTGAAACAGAATGACATCATATCTGATTATAATTTGCCATGGAAACAATATCTACAGCATTCTACTTTATATATTCAGTTCAAACACCCAAAAGAACTGTCTTATTGCAAGATAAATGATCTGATAATATTGAGATGAATGCTAGGAGAGGAAGATTTCTGGGTCTTAAGCACAACAGATATTTTAATGATAAATGATTATGTGCAGATGGAGGATAGATGCATTTTATTAATGTGTTTACGAGCAGCCATTTTTTAAATAGTTCTTATTGCTCCTTGGAAAACTGTCACATTGATATAAATTGTACAGGAGGGGCACAGTTATCTAACAGAATAGAGTGGATTTATATTAAGGTTTGCTTCAGCCAGAATACTAGAGATTCTTTATTAAATAAATCAACATTAATTAAATACATATATGTGGTCCAAAACAAAGGCAGGACATTCTGTACCCAGACATGACTGTCCCAATTGCTCCAACCCACATAATCATAATGCACTCCCATCAATCCTAATTGTAGTGTAGCAATGCTGGTTAATGGCTGGGGAACGTTTTCTAGTATAAAGATCGGGTACATTGTACGTGTTCAAAGACAATTACTGTCTTGAATTTGTAGTGATGTTGCTCTGGAGCGTTAAAACATAAAATAAAAATATTATATGATCCCCCATGCCGTAATCCAATGGGAAGATGTTAACCCATATGGGAGAGAAAAAGCCCCATGTGAAACGGACTGCTCCCGAGGAGCACACGATGCAAAATCACTGGAGCTCCGATGTGCTCGACTATTTAATAGCCGGACAGCCAATCAGGAGCGATTTATTACACTGCTCCGCCAATTAACGATAGTCTATCTGTGATTTAGTGTTCAAGCACAAACTTCTTGCTAGTGCTGATGTTGAAAGCGACTAAAGCTGTCCAACTATAGGAGTAGACATAATCAGATTTCATCAAGACTATAGCTTTTACTCCCCTATACTATGTTGTCTCCTAAATTGTCATACACCGAAATTATTTAACATAATGGAATAAAAGTTTCTTTTTGAAACCATGAAAATCAAAAGCAAACTAAATAGTTCCATATCGCGTTTCATCTTCTCTATGGCTGTTACCAGACCTGCCCGTGTAAAGAGAAAGTTTGACACATCCATCGTCTTTGTGTTAGACTTCGCTTTACCAGTCAACCTTGAAGATTGTCCTTTGTTAATGAGTGCAGAGACTCGTGCTCTCACACACTATCAAAGACGGGTTGCTCATACATAAAGCTGATCATGTAAGAGGGGGAACATCTAAACGCTCAGATAATGAGCCAGGTGACCCACTTAGATCAGCCCTTTACAAATTGTAATGAAGCTTTTTGAAGATCGTTGGCAAGAGGATAAAAGAGGACAACACTACATGTTTAATACATTGTTTTACTCGCATAAAGGGGGTAGGAAGGGCAGGTTCTAAAGTGTCCCTAACCAAAGTAGACTGGTCCTACGGCAGATCAGGCGAGATAAATAAATCTATTTCAGAACACTGTAGACTTAATTTGTTAATGAAGAGAAGTAACTATTTACCTGTGTATCCCAGCGCGCCCCCTCCATGAAGAGGCCGTGGACGTAGGCACCTTCTCGTGGAGGACTGCTGAAGTCCTCCCTATTCTTCTTTGTCACATCACACTGCAGTGTCATCTTATCCAGGGGCCACTCGTTCTTCCTGGCCATGGACTGCATGATGGCTGTAAGGAAGGACTGAGGATTGAAGAAACCAGCCAGCCAGACAGCGGAAGGTAAAGCAAAGTCCCCTGTCCAGGTCTCCAGCTCCTTGATACGGCTGAGAAGGTCAAGAAACCAGCCGGCTAAACCGGCCATGGACGGATAGGCTCTCTTGGTCCACGAATCAGGAACTTGGTCCAAGAAAATGGCATTCTGCAAATTCTCCATATCACTAGTCATGGTCAATTCACCCTGATGGACAGAGGTTAGAAATAGTTCAGTGTTTCCATCAGTTTGTCATTTACTTATTTTTCCGGGCTGCACCTACTTTGTGGAATTCCCTCCCTCGCACAGTAAGACTTTCCTCTAGTCTTCAAACCTTCAAGCGTTCACTGAAAACCCACCTCTTCAGACAAGGTTATGATATTCCTCAACCATCATCTTAATTTCCCTAGATTACCCTATTGCCATCCTCTACACTGCTAACGCAAGACAACAACCTTCTGACCAACATTGCAACACACAGCCCACTCAATACTTTTACCTTTGCAGTCTGGCTGGTCCATTGTGCAATATGATGTAGCACATGCCCTTGTGTTTCTAACTCCCATTGTCCTATAGATTGTAAGCTTTTGAGCAGGGTTCTCTTACCTCTCTGTCTGTATGTATTACCCAGTATTGTCTTATTAATGTTTGTTCCCAATTGTAAAGCGCTACGGAATTTGCTGGCGCTATATAAATAAATGTTGATGATGATGATACTTACATGTATCGACATTTATTTTACATATAATATCATAATTTAGTTAATGGAAATAAAAGAAAAAAATAAAGTCACACACGTTTCACTTAAATGTGCACAGAAGTGTGTATATGCTGGATATAGTTTTATGTTATCGCTCTGGAGAATTATATGAATTGCATAGTATAGTCTCCTTAAATTAGTGTTGTATTAAGGAGGGTCAGTGAGCCCCAGTGTTCCTATGCTGGGCACTGCACAAAGCTTAGTGGAGTCTAAGCTGTCTGATATAATTACTAAGGGGTGACTGAATGTATTTTGTTAAAATGCTACTGGTGCTAGCAAGCCTGCTGGCCAAGCTCACTATCTGGTACAGTTCCACTGTTTTCTTTCTCAATTGAATATTCCAATCTAAGATTTGTCAGTCATGATAGAAGACCTTAGGGGAACATGACCTAATGACAGTGGAAATGTGTGACATCACTGAGGTGAAGTATGACATCAATGGGCTGTGGGCTAGGTCCAAAAAAGGTCTTAAAATATGACAGAACAGAGAAAGAGGCTTAACTTAACCGAGTTTGCACATAGGGAGAACATAAAACGCTGTCTAGTATACACATCATCACCATTTATTTATATAGCGCCACTAATTCCGCAGCGCTGTACAGAGAACTCACTCACATCTGTCTCTGCCCCATTGGAGCTTACAGTCTAAATTTCCTAACATACACACTCAGAGAGACTAGGGTCAATTTTTGATAGGGGTCAAATAACCTACCAGTATGTTTTTGGAGGAAACCGGAGCACCCAGAGGAAACCCATGCAAACATGGGGAGAACATACAAACTCCAGTGGTCACTTTATTAGATACACCTTTTTAGTACAGGGTAGGATTTCACTTTGCCCCCAGAACAGCCTGAATTCTTAGTGTCAACGATTCAATAATGTGCTGCAAACATTTCAAAGAGACTCTGGTCCACGGTGACATGACAGCATCACACAGCTGCTGCAGATTTGACAGCTGTACATACATGCTGCCAATCTCCCGTTCCACCACATCACAAAGGTGCACTGGACTGAGATCTGGTGACTGTCGGCCTGATTCATTAAGGAACTTGGGCAAGAAATTTCTTACTTAAGTCCCCTGGACAAAACCATGTTAAGGGGTGAAAACTAGTTTTCTATTTTGCACATAAGTTAAATACTGGCTGTTTTTTCATGTAGCACATAAATATCAACTTTAAATTTCACTGTACAAATAAGCTATCAAGTATTTGTGTGTTACACGGAAAAGCTATTTTATCTGTCTGTCTGTCTCTGCACTTATTAGCAGGTTTCCAGGTGTACTAATAGAGGGGTCACTGAGTGTTCATTCCTATGAAGCATAAAGCACTGATGGAGTTAGTGTCCCTTTAAGTTGAGACACAGGGATGCTTTGGCACAGCAGAGACAGAATTGAGTCCCTGCAGCAGGGAAGAGAGTGGAGAGGGTCCATCTAATGACTGGTGCTTCCTGCCACTGAAGAGATGCTCTTACCCAGTATAATATATGACCTAGTCATTTTTTTCTTTTTAACAGACCCGTTCTTGTTTGTATCTGAAAGTTCTTTTACGAGAACCAACATATCTTGTAAATGAACATTTACAGTACTGCACAGGACCTGGGGAGCTATCACATTACATTCAGGATGATTCCTCTATGTAAATGGAGGTCAGCGGGCCAACTAACGATCTCTGCTTCTGTACGACTCATAGATTTTCAAGTACAGTCAGTTGTATATATAAGCAAAGGCAGATTTGGACGTGCAAGACATTAAGGCCAAATATATCCCTGACCCATGACTTCTATTCTAAGAATATAAAGAGACAGTAATGGATTTCAGTGGAACTATTTCTTGAATATAGATAGATTTGTGCATAGATGCATATCTGTGGCAAGGCCCAGAGATACTCAGCATGTGATATTGTTGTTGAGAGCGTTACAGCATTAATTCAACTTTTATTTCCACTGTACGTCCATCTTTACATGCGGAATTCATTGTTATGTCAAACAGTTCTCGACTATTTAAAAGACGTTCAATGATATACTGTAGTTTATGGTAGAGTGAGGGAAGGAGCGGAAAGACTTACTCCTTCATACCCATTACATGAGCGATAAGAATGAAAGAATGGATAATTATGCAAGGTGTCAATCCACCCACACGTCTTCCTTTCCTGTCCTTCCCTTATTAGGTCAACACCCCTCCTCCTGCCCCATTGGCTTAAATCACAGCTTGATGAAATCTGGTTTAGCTGCCAGTCAGTGGTGGCCTTTGGGAGCCGTCATTTGAATCTGTATGTCTAGAATAGTTCACTACTTTACTTTGGTTTAGAGCATTACCCTCAATTTAGTTCAGAATCTTCATATATCATCATCATCACCATTTATTTATATAGTGCCACTAATTCCGCAGCGCTTTACAGAGAACTCACTCACATCAGTCCCTGCCCCATTGGGACTTACAGTCTAAATTCCCTAATACACACACACACACACACACACACACACACAGACAGACTAGGGTCAATTTGTTAGCAGCCAATTAACCTACCAGTATGTTTTTGGAGTGTGGGAGGAAACCGGAGCACCCGGAGGAAACCCACACAAACACGGGGAGAACATACAAACTCCACACAGATAAGGCCATGGTCGGGAATTGAACTCATGACCCTAGCACTGCGAGGCAGAAGTGCTAACCACTTAACCACCGTGTTGCCCTATATATAGTATCAGTCATGTACTGTATACTATAATATGCCCATATTTTTTTATTACAGAGTTTCTCATACCAAAAACCTGCAGAAATGGGGAATCTACTTAGAACGGATTGAGTGACTACACAGTCATCCAACATGTACTGTATACTATACCCGTATGAACATATTGTTCACCTGTTGTCATTAGATTGTGTGCACAAAGTAACTGATATACAATACAAGCCTCCTTACCTTCAGCCCTAAATCGAGCTCTTTGAGGGAGCGTCTGATCTCACTAGTGAGCATGTTCATCCTCTCGCACTCCTGGAAAGCCACCACAATGTATGGCGTCCTCTCCTCCGCCTTTGCCATAAGTTCTGCAATATTAAATTCCTCTGGGAGTTTCTCTAGGATTTCATCCAGTGTGGCTTTAACCTGCAGAGGAATTACACGATCCAGTTAGCACAACATCAAAGCCTTCCTTCCATTCTGTGTGTTCGTGCTGGCGAATGTGTAACGCAGGCCATAGGATAGCTGACTTGGTGGGTGATCTCAGGAGCTTTATACAATGGACTAGATTTGTCTACAGAACCCAATCCACGTCCGACCCTCATTGATGCATTGTGACCTTCATGTAACAGGCCAATAAACTGAGTAAGTTAAGCTACACAGCTCTATTACAGAGCACAAAAGGATCCATTAGCTGTAAACAGGGATTCATTATCCCGGAGCTAGCAGACTTTGTAACCTCATCATTACAAGTGGAGAAGCAGGCTGGGTCTGGGTGAACGTGTATGAATCACACGTTACTCTGTTCCATAGAGGCTGAGATTTCTACCAACAACTTTATCGCTTATAGAAATTGTATTTCGATCCACTAGTACAAACAAACCCAGTGTTAGTGTAACACAGTAACTCAATAATTCAGGGAATGGCTTGTCTAACAATTGTCTGCATAAGTGAGCATTGATCCTATGTATTGTGAGGGGATACAAAACACCTTGGGACATTTACACTACAACAATAGATTATATTTATACTCCCCTGACACAGCTTTACATTACTTGATTTCCAGCTTAATGAGACTCAAGTAAAATTAAAGCTTGTATCCCTACCTAAAGGTCTTATTTAAATAAAATGCATTACTTAAAAAAAGGTAAAAGTAGAAAAATATTGGCCCAAGCCTGCGTCATCATGCCCCATCCACTTGAATAGGAAAGGGGATGATTCATGTCTCTCCTTGTATATTCCAGGAGACTGCTAGAGATTCAGGAGTCTCCCGAACATTCCGGGAGTATAGGCAGGGACGCCGAGAGGGAGGGGGGTGCGGGTACAAATTACCAGGGCCCAGCCTGCCTGGGGGGCCTGGGCCGTCATTGAAGCTGTATAGGTTTTTTTTTTTGTTTTTTTTTTAAGAAAGCAGGTTTTTTTACCCTCCAGTAGGTGGCGCGTGCTCCTACTATCGTGCGTATCCACAAGTGTGGTGGTGGGGTGTTATGGGGGCATGGACCAGGGACTGGGCCCCCAACTTAAAGAGTGAAGAAGCCGGCGTTCCAGTGCCAAGTACACGGCAGGGTGGTGCTATATGCTGCTCAGGAGCGCCTGCAATGTCTGAAGGAGGAAGCCTGGAGCACTTTACACTGCTACAACAGGCAAGTTAACATTGTGATTGAGATTGATTATTATTAAGTTTTTGGTCTCTGGTATTGAAAGCTCTATATGAGCTGTATAATCCGTAGGGTTAGTGACAGGCGCGGGCTTGGCAGGGGGGCATCGGTCCCCTGGGCCGCTCAGAGTGACCGCTGTTCGGGCCGGCCGCTGTTTCAACACTAAGCCTGCGGAGTCCAGACATTTCCACTTTAAATTACCATTCATCTAAGTCGCGCACACGTCACACTGAAGTGCCAGAGAGCTGTCCAGTCGGAATCACTGTCTGTCAGCCTGCGGTGCCATCGGACATCTGCCTCTTCATCTTTCAGGTAAGTCTGCTTCTATTTAGTTTGTGTTTTTCTGCCATCGGGTTTTTTTATAGGTATAACACTTGTCGGAATTGTTGTAATCAGTAATACGATTACCACCGCTATTTTCCCTACTGTATGGCACTGTGGAGCATTGTGGTGCCTGACAAATCTACCATAATAAATAATAATAATGATGCCACCTAACTGAACCTGAGGATGGCAGTTTACCTCAATATTCTGACTTTAATAATTTTTGCTGAGTGACTGAATGGTAAAGCTTTGATACATTATGGATTAGTTAATTCACGAAAGAGAGAGTTACTATGATACTATGCTCTTAATTTTAGACAATAGGGCACCCCCTGTCTTAAGTGCCCCATGCCCCCATAGGGCATGTCTGAGGGGTGGCGTGATGTAGCTGGTGATAAATGTAATATTTTATTATAATGTATGTGTGTGATCTGTGTCATGTACGATGTTCACTTATTGCTTGGCCTTTCATATATACATTTTCCAACAGGTCCCAACATTCCAGGATCTATGCAAGAATCCAGTAGCAGGTTGTGAAAGCTGCAGTAACCGGTAGGTGAGAGTAACACAACTTTAATACATAATGGGGGAATTCAATTATCTTCAATTGTCTCCGGAACGTTCGCGAGACACTTTTCTGCTGAAATTTGACAGAAACCACTGTTCATTTTTCCTCCCAAGGGAAAATGAGCTGAGATTTCTACCGTAATTGCCAGCAATGTGCGCTGCGCGATATCCGTGTTTCACATCCCCAGCAATTGAATCTTCTTCAATATGTTGTGCCACGGCCCATGTTGACCACGCCCCCAACATTATGCGACCACACCCCTTCGCCGACGCCACTGCACAGCGGCATACATCTCTCTTCCAGCGTACCAGTGTGGGGTGGGGGGCAAAAAGTTGCTGTATTGGGGCCCCAAATTGCTCTTGGCGGCCCTGAGTGTAGGCAACTACTGACTAAAGGTTCTGACTCATAGATCTGTCCAGCTGTTCTGTTCCCAATTCAGCTACACATGTAGGGGGTCTGATTGGTTAGATCTGGTCAGAGGTTGGACCTAACAGCATAATCCTATAGTGCCTCATTAATGTATCTGGATGATGACCACACAATACTACGTTCACACTGCATTCCCAAGTAAAACACTGTTTCAGTATTTTGATTGGAAGCACAGGTCGTTTCTGGTTCGTGCAGAGTTCATTACTCCACAGAGGATGATGTCAGGGACATTTGGTTAAAAATAGGCAAATTTAGAAATTCGCTACTTGGGCCACTTAAAAGCGGACAAGGCAGGGGTACAGTCTACTTTATACGGATCGGCAGCAAAGCTTTACAAACAAAGAGGAGACCTTTATTGGTGTGGAGGACTATATACGATTGGATGTGAGCTGCTTACAATCGATTGATTATATGTCGATCATTACAGCTATAAATATTCCCATTTTCAAAGCTCTGTCACCAATATGTTTTTACATAATAAGTTGCATTATATATCTGCAGGGTAATGTTTCATTTCTTTACATTATGTAGGATTTAATGCCATAGTGAAAAGGATGTGAGGAACAATCGGGGATTTCTGTGCACATATAAATTGTCAGCAGCGTATACATTAATGCTCATACTTTTCTATGGAATGTTGAATAGTAATTTGCCTTGTGTAGTATAAGGCTCAGTTAGCAGCTGAGAACACCCTGTCCCCTTAGTGCATGGCTCTCAGGAAGCTGCTATAAAATAGCATGACGGGGGAGCATTGTTTTGAACACTGAATCCTCAATCTTTCCATCGAGTGACAGCAGGGTGGCTCTGACATGAATATGCTGTGGTATAGCATAAGCACATTCAATATGTGCTAATTAGTGTACTGCCGAGCCGTACTTATGTGAAACAAGTGTCATGCTGCTGCTGGCCTGGGAAGATGTGACGTAAACCTGACAAGTCTTAGGTTCAGCAGTGAAGGATTCTGGGGGGGGTGATTGCTTACACACTCAGGCCTGGATTTTTAATACTGTGTATGTCAACCTGGAAACTTATAATTATGAGTCTGTTAGATATATGACAGATCTGAGGAATAGGAAATGTGCTCCTCTATTTGTGAGAGATCACTTCTCCCCAGTCAGTGCAAAGGTGACATGTGCCATCAAGGAAACAGCCAGCAATGTCACTAACAGGGACCTGTAGATCATTAGTCTCCTCTGAGTCACTGTCTTATATAAACCGTAGCATTATGTCAGTAAGAAGTAAAATATCTGAGGGGACCAAGTTAAACTAAAGCAATACCATGAAAAGTTTCATCATAACAATTATTTTCATATTTAAAATTGGCTTATTGCACAGAGATGGAGATTTGCATCTACAAGTTATATAATCATACTATCCATGTTCTGTTAGTATTCGGGAAATGTTTATTTGCAGCTGATAAGGGGGCGAGGTTTTAAGAGGGACCAGATAAGCGACATTTATGGAAAGTAAACAGCATCTGTAATGTGAAAACTGGCGATATTAAGGCACATCCTGCGCCAGGAACACGCGCCAGGTCAGGGGACTGTAGGGTGTTTTGCCCATTACTCTTCCACCACATGTTTTTTTACACGATTTATCTATAAAACTGGTTCTATAAATGTAACCCATTTTATCTCTATATAACAATATTCTTTTTAAAAAGTGCAATGTACAGAGATCTGAGGATGCCAGAAAAACTGAGTGTAATATGCTAAATGATCACTGCACATTAATTATTGGTGTAAACCTGTTCTTGGTAAACTTTCTTACCAATAACCGTTTTCCTGTGCAAAGAAAACCGAGTTATTAAAAATGACCTATACATTTGTATTTGGAAACATGCCCACTTCTGTGTACACAAAACCATGTGCCAGTCATGTACATACCTTCTCCTCCCGGGTGACCCCTCCACCTTCGCCCATACTGCTGTCTCGTGGTTGCATCTCTAGCACGGTGCGGAATAGTTTCTCTGAGGTCTGAGTCAGGAAGCCGATCTCAGCGTTGGGGTGCAGGCCGTACAGGTAGGGAGATTCCGCTGGTAGGACGTCATCAATATACTGCGACAAGAAGCAGAATGGTAATGTGTACATTTATGTAATATGTAGTGGTGCTAGATGATTTGTGAAACCTTTTGAGTTTCTTGAATTTCTGCATAATTAAGACCTTAAATATATTCAGATCTTCATCTTAGTCCACTTTTTCAATTAATTTATTGATCAAAATGACCCGACATTAAATTTGTCGGGAAAAGTATGTGAACCTCTAGGATTATCGGTTCAGTTAAGGGCTTAATTATTATGAGTTTATAATTTCAACCAATAGGCTGACAATGAAGGGTGATATTGGGGGGCCCTATTTAAAAAAACATAAACCTAAGTCTCCACTACCAAAGACTGGTCCTCACCACACAGGTTGGTGAACGATTCCATCAAAGGAGAATTCTGAGGAGCTCAGAAAGAGTTGTCGATGCTCATCAGCCTGGAAAAGGTTACAAAATGATTTCTAAAGACTTTGGGCTTCAACAATCCACTGTCAGGTAGATAGTGAACAAATGGAGAAATTAAACACTACTGTTGCTTCAAGACATCCATAAACATATGTATAATATTCATTATATGTATAATAATTACATGTATGATAATAAAGAACCCCATGGTAATGTCAAAGGGTCTGCAGGCCTCTTGCACTGGCTAATGTCACTTCATGAGTCCACCATCAGGCAAACACTGAACAAGTATATCGTGCATAGGAGGATAGCACAGACAAAGCCAAGACACTACTCTCAAACAAAAACAATAACAAACTGGCAGGTGGCAAAGACCCCCAGCATGAGCCAATAGGCTACTGGAAGAATTTTCTGGGGACGAATTAGTCTAAAATAGAACTTTGTGTTTTAAATGAGAGACTTTATGTTTGGAGAAAACTAGACACTGCATTCCAACATATGAACCATCTGCCAACCAGGAAACAGCGTGGTGTCAGTATCATGGTTTGGGCCTATTTTGCCTCAGGACAGCCAGTGTTGATGGAATATGAAATCTACCAGGGTATTCATCTGTGAACTGAAGCTCAACAGAAGGTGGGTCTTGCAGCAAGACAAAAACCCTAAACAAATAAAAGTCAATCTACAAGAAATGGTTGAGACAGAAACTCCTCCAAGCCGATGTGCGGGACTGATAAACAAATACCGTAAACGTTCTAATACTGTTTTCCGATAACTTTAATATTGGATCATTTTGATCATTACATGCATGAGAAAGTATATCCTTTTGTGTTTTATTTGATTGATTGGGTTCTCGTATTTTTATGATCTATTTTTGTGCTTTTTCTTAGATGAAGATATCAACACATTTAAGGTTAGATTTATACAGAAACTCAGACAATTCTAAAAGGTTCACAAACGATTATCTGCAGAATTTCAATACAATGGAAGGAAAATGACCGTCGAAAAGTGTCCAATATAATCACCTATCTGCCTCTCAATCCCAGGAGGTTTGACGATTCCCTACCGCCCAATATTAGACGCCTTCCACACGTCCGTGTATCAAAAGCCAACAAGCCAACCTGTCTAATACATAAACTCAGCAACACGTCACCTGGCTGCTCAATCTCTCACCTGATACTTCTGCTGCATCATTTTACTTATACAATTATACCTATTCCTAATTCCTCCAATTCTATCAAGCTCCTAACATCCTACTCTCTACCCCCACTCCCCCCAATCCCACTGACGCCAGCCTTCTTTCCTCGATCACCCTACACTTTGTATTTAACTTTTCCCAACTGCCTCTAGCTAGCAAGCTTTACTTTCAGGATTTTGTCTGTTGTCTTATTATGTTCCCTCTTATTTAAGTACAGACACGTGACTCCATCTAGAGTAATTCTATGTAGTTAGGATAATATCTGACATCAGAATGGAAGTGTAAAGGGCACTAGAAAGGCTGGTTACAGACAATTCATTATCGAATACTCTATAACCTACATGTGTAATAAAAGATACAGTAATACAATACAGGTCCACCTGCTTGAAGATTTCATTCAATACCTGATGATAGCCATTGTAATCCGCATTTCCAGGAAGGGGGAATCCAGGGGCCAGGAACATCTCCCCTTCCAACATTTCAGGCTTTATAAACTCCTCCAGATAGGTCCTGCAGAGGCGCCGGTCCCAGTCATCCGTGATGTGACCTCCGTACATGATCTCGCCAAAGAGATAGCGCAGGTCGTCATAGGGGACCTAAACCACAAAGTGATAGGGAACGAGGGACAGTGAGTCAGAAGACTGGATAGTACAGACCCTCCCTGTATATAGTCTGACAGCAGCGCAGATGCTGTGTGTCCAGGACGTGGCCTGTTCTGGACTACAAAGACCAATGAGCTTATCGCTGTACATATACGCAATGTTATGTAATACTGTATTATAATGTATACAAGTACTTATGTAGCAATATATATATGGTTCTCCTGATATATGCTAAATTATTATTTACTTATTTAACACCAGAGCTGTACAGTAACATCATTGTATTCAAGCAAATGACTTCCCGCCTTAGTGTAACTTACTGTCTTATTTCCCTACCATAGAGGCAACAACAGTGTAACACCCACATATGTATGTTTCGCCTATGCTGAGGCCCAGCGATGTAGCAATACTAAGTGATGTGCCATCCATTGTAATATTAGCACTATTATAGGACCATAGTTTAGATGGCAGACCATATATCCCATCATGCATCAGTGCGCTGGAGCACTGAGATTTAACTTACATATGGAGGTGATAACTACAACCTGCACATAACTGCGCATCATATTATAGGTAACACAGCAGTTCTTATCAGAGGATCAAGGCTATTCTCTATACAGACTATATACATATCATTCAATGAAATCTCCTATCTAATAGCTAGCACTTATTACATGTATTACATATCACTGCTATATAACCGAACAAGAGGATGGCTAGTGGCAGGTCTCATAGATAAACACTGCAAATCCTGCTAAACATTCATGGACGGATACATGGGTCCAGTTGGATTCATTTTTTGGACACCTTTTGATCTCTATATGCCAGTATCGGTTACAAAATGAGTTGTCTATTGTTAATATACTAACGTAGGGTTAAGCAATCTGTGGCTTGTGCGCGGTTTCGGAATCACAAATCCCAACATGCTGAGATTTGTAGTTCCCCACAGCTGGAGAGCTACACATTGCCTAATCTCGCTCTACTGCGTGTTGAGTGTAAAGGTATATCATTTTAGTACTCTTTGTTAGCTGGAGAAGAAGCGTGTCATCTTATAGGTTTAGTATGCACATCAATCAATGAACACATTATTACGCCAATGTACAGCTATAGAGCTCAGATGGTGTAAACCACATCACAGGGATTTAATAAAGGCAGAGGACTGGCACCATCCAGTATGTAGGAGTAAGACTGTATTAATTGACACTGGCTGATTCCGGGACCTGGTTGTTGTTATGTTGGCTGGCATCCTCTGCTGTACAGACAATGCCATGAAGCGTCCTCACCTCTCACTATCCTTTCTCTGTTCTGGATATCTACTAATACCAAATAAACGCAGTGAGGGTAACCATACTCATATTTAGCCTACTGATTCTGCCTCAGTGATGTCCCAGTGAAATGATAAGCTGCATTCGTGTAACTTTTTGTTCAGCCCAATAAATGCTGTTAAGATGGGTACCCCATACTTTTGTATTGTCAAGAGCGGGAGGTAGGAGGGGTTACGCACCAAAATGAAGCATTTCGCCTTGGGGGTTGGTCCGGGAGAGCAACCGGACCAACCCCCACGGCGAGATTCGGGAGGGTCGGCAAGTATGGATACACAATAAATGGAATGGTATCAGCGGAATACACACACTATTAACATTCTACTGCAGGTAGCTGTACATTCAGAAAATATGAGAACTTGTTACGTTTCCCAAAGCTTATTTTATTTATGAAAATAATATGTCTCTTCTTATTAAATAAAACATTGGCTCTGCTACCGAAAAGCTATAACTAATTAAATACACTCCCACATTTTACTCTGTGCAGCTGCTAAGCTGTCATGTTTTTGGTAGCAGAAGACACTGCTCTAGCAGTGAATGAGAATGACCTCATGACATCCGTGTCACATTACCTACAATGCAATCAGCTCATCATGAGAAACCAAGACAAAACTTTCGTTTTGGGAAAAAAAGTTATTGTGAACACGTAATTGCTTTTTCTGTATATGTACCAGCAACGCTAGAAATTAAGTCTATTCAAAGACTCCAAATAACATGATATACAATTAATTCTCCAATTTAAAAGACCCATAGAGAATATTATTAAGAACAAACCTATCCTGGCTCTTGTAACTATAGCATGTTATATGCAAACAGAGGAAATAAAACTAATTATGTTGGTGTTCAGAGATTACTAAGCAAAGTTCACTCAATGCATTCAGTTTAGTTATAGAGCAAAATAATTCTCCCAATGTTTCACCATAATTTCCGTGAATAACAGATGTTCTGATCACTCCTACAATTGTTTAATGACCCGATTGCTCAGATGGTTTGTCATCACCCCATAGAACGGACGGTATGATGCCCCATAGCTGAAGGTCTCACCTTAGCATTGGCCTCCAGGTAGTTGTACAGCACGTTGACGGATATGGTGAGATCTCCGGTGTTAAAGGGGTAAGATCGGTTCCAGCCCTGAGGGCCAAACTTCCTCCTCTCTGCCACCACAGCATGGAAGTAACACAGAGCGAACAATATGCTCTTAAACTCCGTTTCCCGGGTGCACATCTCCAGCGTGTCCTGTACATAAACACATTGCAGAGTAAGGTGCTATGTTGTAGGATGTCTACCAAATAACACACTAGTCCTATGGGCCTAGGCACACTCTTAGTAGTAAACTATGTCTGCTTCCATATTATGTAGACAACCATGGCCTTATCTGTGTGGAGTTTGTATGTTCTCCACGTGTTTGCATGGGTTTCCTCCGGGTGCTCCGGTTTCCTCCCACACTCCAAAAACATACTGGTAGGTTAATTGACTGCTCTCTTTGTCTGTCTGTGTGTGTGTATTAGGAAATTTAGACTGTAAGCTCCGATGGGGCAGGGACTGATGTTAGTGAGGGCTCTGTACAGCGCTGCGGAATTAGTGGCGCTATATAAATAAATGATGATGATGATGACGACCTGGCCAACCTGTGGCTCTCCATGTGTTGTGAAACTACAAGCCCCAGCATGCTTTGCCAGTAGATAGCCAGTCGATAGCTGTCAGGGTATGCTGGGATTGTAGTCTCACAACACCTGGAGAGCCACCGGTTGGCCAGGCCTGATGTAGACAGTGCTGGTAAAGCCTAATCTTTTAGTGTATTTATTTACCACCATCCTATAGGATATGAACGGGAGGTGAGCAGAGCAATGGACTGCCCTACTATAGTGCCTTCTTGTATCTTCATCTGACCTTGACTTCCCATAATGCAGTGCTGCCCATTGTCTTGTCTTGTTGAATGTTAGGCAACAGCATTTTGTGAAGAGAATTAAGCTCTCCATATCTATTCTAGAGCAAATTGGATGAATATGACTCAGGGGGGATATTTTGGGATAGCAAATGCTTTATCTTTGAAAATGACTAGACAGAGAGCTGTGCTGGTGCTAGGAGCTTCCCTTTATATAGCTGTATACAAAAGACTATATGTAATATGACGGCTTACGGTGTGATGGAGGCATGCCATTAGGTAGCTGCTCTCCCAGCAGCAAGAGAGCCGGTGAGAGCTCTCTGCTTTTCTCACAGATTTCATGATAAAAGACTGTAGTTGGGAATGGAATGGGTTCCTGCACAGCGCTCATTACACACAGCTCGCAGCTGCTCTTGTATCCTAAACGCTGTATCAATAATTAAGTCACACACAAAGCACAGGCCCGTGTGTGCAGACACTGGTAGTGCTGGAAGCACACAAAGAATACTGTAGTTAATGTAGAGCTCTGAAACCAACAGAGCAGACATAGGAAACTGAGACACTTTCTGTAAAAGCGGTTTATAGCAATCGATCGGAATATCAAGGTCTCGTGTTTCTATCAGAAACTACAGTGTTTTCGGTAGAGATTCTCCATTCCTCAGGTGTACAATGATCAAACATGGCGCTTTTCTGTTTAAACTTCTCAATGTGATAATAAGACAGCTCAGATGAGCACATATAAATCTACTTTGTGTTGCCTCAAATCAATAACAGAGTATATTGCAGTGAACTTACTCTTTAGACATATCACTTAGTTTTAGACTATATGTGTGTTAACATTCCTTAAGTCATGAGGTCTGCCTCCGAAAGGACAGGTGTTACCTGGTTAAAGTTATCCAAGGCTTTATGCAGATTGGCGTGCATGCCGGTTGGTGGTTCATTGGTGATTTTGATGGAATTCTCTAGGATCCCCTGGGGAATGATGTGTCCGTCGGGAGAACCGGCAGGCTCGGCACTGATAAACACCCGGAAATCTGGGTTACTCCCTTCACTGTGACGTTCCAGCTTCTTCTCCAGGGTGCTCAGCCACTTGGCTACTAGATGGATGTTCTGTCACAACATCATAGAGAGGTCAGTATGAAGCATGACTGGTACATACAAGTCATCAGGAGATTTATAGACACACTCCTATTATGTTCTTCTATTGCAGACTATGGACCTCTCCTTTAGATCATTAGATTATTAGAACACATTTGAAGAATTCTGTGACTACAAGGATGTAGGTGAAGAGCTTCTGTACTAGTAACATAACACCAAGGTGACCTCAAATATCCTTATAATCCACAGAAAGGGGTATAATATTTTCTACATTACATAGGTTTCAACTGTGTTTTAATAGTGAAAGTCAATTATGATGCCGTTATTTACTAGTTATAACAGATGACATCACTGCTGGAGATGGCATGTAAAAAAACGTATACCTTTAAAATGTGAAAAAAACATGTGAATTGTTATTTGTGAGGAGTTCATTAGCTTATACTTCATGTTGGAGCTGCAGCGGTAGAGGGCCGTGCCTCTGCCTGTCTATGCAATAGAGGAACTCTGCTCCTGTGGACGGGGCCTGCTTGCAGTGAGTAAAGTAACCTCTGTTTCTCAATTTACAATCTGATTGTAAATCAGTGAAGCAACAATGTATGAAAATGAAGAGACTCCAGGATTAAATTAACTTGATTCCAACACGACTGAAGTGGCATTTTAGCTAATAGATGCCGACAGCAGTTGAAATAGGAAATATATGTTATACCTCCCTTTACCAAGAGCCCGAAACAACCTGAAAAAGACTATTTCAGTTCTTGAGAAAGCAGTGCACATACCTTACATTCAATGCATAATTTAAATGTCTTTACAAATACATACCTCACATTCCCAATATTTATATTATGAGTATACGCTGGAGGTAATTTATTAAGCGCAAAAAGTCCCTTGCGTAGTACAAAATCAGCTATAGCACCACCAAGTGTTTGACCTGTGCAAGTACAACTAGATTTCCATATAAAAGGCATTGTTGTGCAAAGCAAAATGGCAGCGTTTGAGGGGGGAGCAGAAGTTTGCACAGGCTGAGGATTGGAGTTGGGTGAAGTTAGGCCATTCTTTGTAAAGTACACTAGAATGTAAGCTGTCTCATGAGCAGGACCCACTGTCTGGGGGGGGGGGTGCCTGGTCAGATCCACTTTACAAAAAGACTTTCATTTTGCATCAGATAACACTTGACTGTCTTTGGTTTTAAACCTATACTTTTGAATAGACTAGCCTGCACCTCTGTGTTACATTTTGCAGTAGAAGTGCATTCTGGGTACACCACAACAATCATTATGTAATAATTAGTCAGTCAAATGCTAAAAGTAAAAAAAAAACAGCCCTGAGATCCCTTTGTTCTCTAGATTCATGGCTTAAATTCATTCTAAAATTACTGTAGTTTAGGGCAAAAAATAAATGCTTTATTTAATGAAAGGGTTGGTGATAAAGTGGTTGGAGGGTGGACTTTGATGTGACACTTCTGCGCCTTCTAGCTGTACTTCTATTTAGCAGCGGATTCATCTGAGAAAGGAGAGTGGGCGTACACTTTGGTGTTTGCGGGGAGGGTCATTCAGTCAAACAGGTGTAAAACCATGTTTCATACACGGCAAGTCAGTGTTCCACCACTCCACAAGGGGGCGCCAAACCACTGGGGTCTATGGATGGATAATACATGATTATGAACCAGTCAAGCAAGCAGCAGAGTTCTACAGACAGTAATACATAGGCATACAACTATTTAAATTTACGAACCCCTCACTTAGAAATCCCTGACCACCATTCTTAATGATGCTACCACTTGCACCCTAGGGGGGAATATTTTATAACCTAAAAAAGTGCAAATAAAAATTCTCTTTGTCAGCAACGTTTTATAAAATATGTAGAACCCTGGCAGGCTGATAAATCTTGTATTTCTCCGACAGATTTTTAAAATGTTACAGAGAACGGGGGAAGTAGATGTTATGTAGGCAGAACAGGCATCCAGGGGTACATAGAACAGCCTATTATTAGAAACCATTTTACAGACAGCAGGAGAAACAGTGCCCACATCAGGCATAAAAGGTAAGGAATCTAAATAGACTCACACAAGACCAGAGTGTATTGTAGCTGGAAAATGTATCACATTTATAAATAGTGATGGAAAATGTCTTTATAAAGAGTGCTCACTCTTATTCTATTATCACATATGTGCTGGCTATGCCATGAGCAGGGCCTACAGGGGACCCTGGCTATTATTGCAAGACCATATATTAAGAACAAAATATTGATGAAGGGTCTACGTCGGTCTAACAAACGAGTTATTTGCTTTAGCCACCCCAAAAACATAATAAAATGATTCTTCTAAGCTTCATTTTATTAATTAGATGTGGAGATATAACTCATCTCTTTAGAAGTAGGCCCAGGATCAAAAATTGTCAGGGGCCTACTAATGTTGGGGCATCCCTGACAATGAATGGGTGTATGTACATCTGGGGCCTGCGGGTGGCGCTGTTACTGTTGCTGCTTTGCAAATACACCATATTATGTAAATAAATATGTGAATAAATATAATTGTTTTCTAGTCCCTGGCACTTGTGATAACCTGGTGCTATTTCTGATGCATCATTAAGTGCCGTGCCAGATGCCTAAAGACTTCACAAGTGAAAAGACTATGAGATGAGAGGGGACTGGATGAGGGACTTGTCACATCCATGGGATCTATGTACTGAAGGCTGAATGTAACATCTGGGTTCGGGAAGAAGCTGTCACATAGAAATGACTCTTGGCCAAACATCATAGGACATCTAAATAACTTTTCTCTGGCTAGCACAAGCAGTTTTCTTACCAAAACCTCATTATATGTGTAGATGGAATTAGGTTACGTCTTGTGTAGTGGTCAGAGGAACTGGGAAATAGATTTTACTCTGGAGTGTGGATTTACTAAACGGCGGGTTTGAAAAAGTGGAGATGTTCCCTATAGCAACCAATCAGATGCTAGTTGTCATTTTGCAGAATGTACTAAATAAATGATAACTAGAATCTGATTGGTTGCTATAGGGAACATCTCCACTTTTCCAAACCCGCAGTTTAGTAAATCCAGCCCTAGATGTGAGAAGCACAGATGTCAGTACCTGCAGGATAACCCAATGTCCTTCTCTTGCCGCCAGATCTAGAGCTTGCTCGGCCACAATCTCTTGTCCTTGACCCAGAGACACGTTATGAAGATTCTGATTGTCAAATGTGTAACCCAGTTTTCTCCCTGAGAAAAACAAAGTGGTGAAGGTCAGAAGTATATAGTCATAGTATTAATGCTCTTACTATGGTCTTACAGTAGGACAATGATCTGTCTGGCTGTTAGGGAAACACACAGGTAAATAGCAAGGGATACTGAAAGGTGGACAGACATGTAGATGGGCGAAAGACATGTCGACAAATAGCTGGACAGACAAGTAAATACAGATAAAGTGGACATAGAAAATTAAAAAGTAAAATGTTCCATGGCTTAAATAATGAGTATTTCACAGAATATAACAACATTCCGCAGACTAGAACGGTGTGATACTGACTAATCTAATTGGCCAGTCATGGTAAGTGATGGTAAATGAAATGCTACAATACAGCCTTTCCATCTGTAGATTGAAGTATAGACAGGAAGACGGATAGGAGGGCAGATAAGGATCACAGACAATGGGGTAAATGTATTAACATGCGGGTTCTTCAACACCCGCAAGTTCAGCGTCTTCGGCGATTAAATTTAAAGCGGCGCTGCCTTGTAAATGGAAACTTCCCTTTACAAGGCAGCGCTGCTTTAAATTTAATCGCCGAAGGTGTTGAAGAACCCGCATGTTAATACATTTACCCCAATGTCTTCATACATGAATGACTGATGACAAAGCAATACAGTTACCTTGTTTCTCCACATCCTTCAGAGGGTCCACACCAGGGGACAAGATGAAGAACATTGGGGTGGCCGGGCCAGACTCCTCGTATGATGCTGCAAAGTCCAGGGACCGTCCCACAACATATTTACTGCCTAACTTCTCTTCCACAAAGTCCCTGGAAGGAAATGTCAGTGTCAGCCGTGGACTAGGATTTCATGTAAGTACTGTAAGTCGGATCATGTTATTTACTGTGGTCGAAGGGATTCAGAACACAGGGTTTTCCTGGTATTGTGCAATCAGTATCATGGTTCTGGCAATCTCAGTGCTGCTCACTTACCTCTCTGAGAGCCACAAACACAACATTCTGAACGGAACGTCAATTGCAGTCACCACATTATTTCATGTATTAATGTGCTCTATGTAATCAGTTACTGAGTTTATTTTTTTTAAAACAAATTGGGTCTGATTCATTAAGCAACATAGATGAAGATATGTGTCATATTTTGCGTAAAATCGCTCTGCACATGCCCAGAAACAAACATACTACAAAGATCGCAGCAACGTCCAATTGATCTTGGAGCACAAAGACCCTTATTGCAGCCTACAACTTCAGGGGCGGATCAGGGAGGGGACTGGGCGTATGCACATGGTCCATGTACAGTAAGGGCGTGCTAAGCTCCAGCGCTAGCAGCAGTGTCAGATTCAAGCGTTGGAGATCTCAAAGGTACGTGATTTTCAGTTGTATCACTTGCCCCAGCTACAGGTCGGGTGTAAGTGCTGATTACTAGTGATGGCGGCTGAGTATATATGCTAGAACATGTTTTTGCAATCAGGTGCAACTGTAAAAATGTATTTTATGCACAGTAGGCATTCATAACATCCTAATAAATGTATTTTATGAGGAAAAATATGGAAAACAAAACTTTGCATTTTTTTAATGTTTTATCAATAATGACTATGGGCCTGAGTCATTAAGGAAAGTAAGGCAAAAAAATAAGTAAATGTTCTCTGGGAGAAACCATGTTACAATGCAAGGGGTGCAAATTAGTTTACTATTTTGCAGATTAGTTAAATACTGGCTCTTTTTACATCTAACATACAAGTACTTGCTAGCTTTATTTTTACACTGAAATTTAAAGTTGATCTAGGACATGCCCAATCCCAACTGTAAATCTGTCCCCTCATTTTAAATTTACCTCCCCCTCCAATGCACAATGCAACATGGTTTTGTCCAAAGTTACTCCTTTTTTATGCTTTCTCTCCTGAATGACTCTATATTATTAACAGGTGACAATAATAAAAAAAAAAAAATTCTGTGCGTTCTTTTGGGACTTTATGTTCCACATATGTATTGAATGCATCCTGTATTGACTATTAGAGCAGACCTAGACCCGTATTCAGGAGACGTAACTTTACATCCGCTCCTTGTTGAATACGGACGTGCGTAAACCTGATTTATGTGCGCATTTTAAAAAAAAAGCAAAAAACACCACATGTTCGTTTTGGGTGCTTTAATGAATCAGGCCCATTGGCACTAGATATTTTGCACAAGTGATGAAATTAATCAGTTTTTATGCAGGACTGTGCCACACATAAGGGTGAAAGCCTAAAATGGTTTCACAGTATGTTCAATTTTCCATTTTATGTTCTTTTTTTTAATTATTGAGAAGGGGGTGTTGGATAGAAGCACAGGAGGGCGGCGGGCCTATTGCTGAGACGCTATTGCTGTTACTGGTGTGGGCTGACAGTGAATGGTTGTAGCTTCCCGAGTGCTGCAAATAATTATCTCTGCACTGCAAGGTGCACCGATTGTCACAGCCTTATCTGCTGGCTCTAGATTCCTTCCTGTAATAGCCTATTATTGTACATATGTTGCTGGTGCTATGACAACATGGGATCCTTGCTACTGCTTGCTCTCACCCCATCCCTGGCAACAACTGCCAGCCCTCTGCTTGACAGGAGGAACGTGTAGTGGTCACAGTAACTTAAGTTGTAAGTAAGTTGAGTAATATCCACTCACAATGCCTAGTCCAGTACCTACTCCTGGATGTATACATTGACTCATCTATTATACATGCCAGGTGCTATACTGCTTACTCATATAACCATAGGGCTGCCCTGGTTAACCTGTGGCTCTCAGGTGTTCTGAAACTACAAGCCCCAGCATGCTTTGCCAGCAGATAGTAAGCCCATAGTGAAAGTGCATGCTGGGACTTGTAGTTTCACAACACCTGGAGAGCCACAGGCAGGGCAGGCCGGCCATAGGGAACTGATCATGTGACAGTGGGGAATAATCCACATGGCTCTTACATAGCACACAACCGTCTCAGTTGCTGTGGAAACCTTTGTACACTACTAGAATGCCGCTGGATCTGTCCTCTCCACTTTCATGGCATTTTATAAACATATTAGTAATAAAGGAGAAGCTGGATTGAATAAAATCTCAGCAATAATAATATAGGCCCTTTCCTAGCAATGGTGGAGGTTTCATAATATGACCTAACATAATAAGACAGAGGTCATTTGTGACGTCAAAGTCCACCCTTCTACCACCTTAGGACCCCTCCTTCAGTCATTTAACTTAAAAAGGCTGTACCCCCTTCTGCAAACCAGAGAATGATCCCTAACTGTGCCCTTTCCACTCCTTGATCTCATAAAAATAATTTTGTCCCACATGTGGTTACATAACTGGTGTATTTATACACTTAGTTCACACATAGCTAGGTAGCACGGTGGCTCAGTGGTTAGCACTTCTGCCTCACAGCACTGGGGTCATGAGTTCAATTTCTGACCATGGCCTTATCTGTGAGGAGTTTGTATGTTCTCCCTGTGTTTGCGTGGGTTTCCTCCGGGTGCTCCGGTTTCCTCCCACACTCCAAAAACATACTGGTAGGTTAACTGGCTGCGCTTATTCAAACACAGACGTCTGACGTCACAGAACAGAATTTGCATTGTACTTTTGCAGGTACATAACTGACCTATCCTGACTTTAAATATCAAATTTTGTCTTCTAAAAAAACACAGTGTTTATAAAAAAGAAATAGTTGAAACCTTGACTGGCATCCAGAAGTACAAAGTTACAGTCACTGTCTCTGTACTCAGTGTGTGAAGGGAGCAGTGCTGGGAGAATTAGGATTAGCATTGGTTCATCTGCAGCTGTGCCCGGGCATGGGGAGGCCTCTCTGGAGATGGACAAAGCCAATTAGGAGGATATTTTTACAGCGCTTCCCTATCTGTTTAATAACAACCTCCCAAGTAATCAGCTGCGTACTTGGAACAGCGTCTTGTCTATAGGCCGCCAGCTCCTCTGCTCAGCTGCAGCCTGGTCCATCTACGACCCTCCGGAGACTATTTCCTGTGCACAGACTGCGTAAATGACCCTCACTCAGTTATAGTAAAATAGGACAGGGGAGCCTGATAGTTATTAATAAAGAACATTAGCAATTTAACCATTTTTATTACAGTTACATGGCTTTCAATGTATCCCTGCCCTACTAGGTCTATTGTGGCACTACAAGTTCCAGCAGGTATCAACAGGTAGAAAGTCTCAATGCAAATTTTCACCTATTGATTAAAATATTTTAAATGTAGTGCTTAAAGCTTTTTTTCTATATTAGGTCACAACAATTTGACATATCCAGGCTCGGTGTTCATGGTGTACTTTATCTGTTTGTTGTATAACCCGTGCAGAATGATTTGTGCTAACCTGTGGCATAAGTGTAGCCTGGTATTAAAGGGCTAGATCTGCAAGACACAGTTTTATTTTAATACTTAAGGGCTGCAGTTTGTTGCCTTTTAGTCTGACTTATTTCACTTCTCCTCTATTGGTCTGTAACATGTAAACAGCGCAGTGTAACTGTGGGCTCTTCTCATTGTCAGATCTGTAATACATTATGCGGGGAATTACCTCTTCCGGGGTCCCAGAACAACAGCACACTGACACTTTGATCACTTACACAGCAAATAACATTTCATGTTCAATTACCAATTGCTGTAGACTAGACTTTATGTGTTGCCTGTCAATGTTAAGTAAAATATCCCCCTCCCCAGCAGGACCTGATTATCCTACAGGCTGACTAGGCTGCAGCCTAGGGCGTGAGGCTTTTGGGGTGGGGGAGGGGGGTGAACATGTTTGGGATGCAACATTTTGAAAGGGAGAGATATAAACTCAAATTCATTTTAAAATATAACAGAATAAATGTACTCCGAAGTAAAAAAAAAACATGACAGAAAAATGTAGTAATTTTTGAAATGTTGATGTATTCCCACGGTAAAGGCTGCAGACAATGAGTCATCCCTGAGCAGGCGCTCGAGGATAAGCATTTAGGAGAGACAAGGATGGCGAGAGGTACAGGCCTCTCCCCCTTCACATCCTCACCATGGGTAACATACGTTCATTCCTAGGTTCTGCTATACAGCTCTAATTTCAAATGAAAAATTAAATGAGTGATCACTGTAACACTTTAAAATAGAGATGTTCACTGACCCCCATGTTCTAGTTCTGGTTTTGGATCTGGATTAACTTCGTGTTTTGGTTTTGGTTTGGCAAAACCGCCCTTGCATGTTTTGGTTTCAGATCCCGATTTTTTTTCTCCAAAATCCCTTTTTTTTTGGGCTAAAAATCACATAATTTAGCTTTTTTTCCCCCTACATTATTATTAACCTCAACCTCAGACTGCCAAGAACTGTGCTACCCATTCTATGTCCCGCTGTGAAATGGCGCTGGATCGCCGTGGAGGGTGGTACTTATAGAATCCAAAGCTCGCGAGATCCGACAACGTAACGATCATGTTTTGCCTCGTTTTCAGCTCCGAGGGCGCACAAAAGTACTGAGCCGGCTCGGCTCAGTACTCGGATCTGCTAAGTTCGGGTGTGTTCGGTTCTCGGGGAACTGAGCCTGAGCATCTCTACTTTTAAAAAGCCAGAAGGAGTTGAGTTTTGAAATCACGGGAACATCAACATTGGTGGGGGGGCATGTGGGTGAAGGAAGCCAGATTTTAAATTAAGGACGAGTTCACCTTTACCTACCACGTATTAGCCTGGCGTGGAAAGGAAGGGGGCGCTACAAGCTTTTACCCCAGAGAGGCCTGAACCCATAATCAGGCCCTGCACACCAGCGTGAATCACGTCATCATTTCTTGCATCTCACCTGACCGCATACGTCATCCGATCGGGGCGTATCGCCCGCATCATGCACAGCCTCTGTAGGGCCGTCTTGCTCTTCCATTCCTGAGGGAACTTCTCCTTCTCCGGACACTCTGACTCCACAAACTTCTTCCAACGCTTGGCAGATCCTTCAATGTCTCGATCTAAGCTCTTGAACTCATCCATGGCCGACAGAGCCTTCAGGTGAGAAGACATGGAGTTACCACACGGTGCTAATTCTGTGTCCTAACATACAGTAATCACCTCATACTGAGTGACAACCAGCAGTTAAGGTTGTAGCTCAACTTAATAAATTCAATACTGCAACATTTATATTATTAATGAGAGATGACGACATGTTACAAGCACCCAATACTTAATGTGTATGAGAATTATTAGCTCATGTTTGAGTGAAGTTTTTTATTCTAGTGCTAATTTGTTGTGCTTCATCCTCTGTAGGGGCAACAGGTAGAGAAATGATTCATTAACTTCTGTGACAAGCGTACTAATATATACATATATATATATATATATATATATATATATATATATCTAATATATAAATGTCTAGTGGCGTGTGTTAGTCTGTCTGTGTGTGAAAAAAATAAAACCAAGCTGCAGCGCCACCTGCTGGGCGGAGTTATACACTGACCTACTAAATTCTTAGTGTGTGTGGGGAAAAAAATTCAGAAAGGGCTGAAATTTGGTATACTAAGATGTTTTTAATTTGTTAATTGTTAAAAGTGTTTATAAAGATTTAAAAATATATATATTTCTTGAAGGAGAAGTGACAGTTGGGAGTGGTTGGTGGTTGCCGGGGGTGACAGTGGGGAGTGGTTGGTGGTTGCCGGGGGTGACAGTGGGGAGTGGTTGGTGGTTGCCGGGGGTGACAGTGGGGAGTGGTTGGTGGTTGAGGCCTGGGCTATGGCCCAAATGCATGACAAGAACCTTTTTAACACCTTAAGTAGCTTGATTTGATTAGAATGTATGAGTATCATGCACGGGTTAACTTATATATATATATATATATATATATATATATATATATATACATACACACAGTAAAACCCTGTGTCCATTATCACCATTTCTATAGGTCACCATTGTTTTCCCCCACCTTGCCCAATGTTTTCATGTTTTTCCATTTTTGTTACCTTTAGTCTTGATTATATTATACTCTTAATATACATTTTATTTATGCAATTGACATACCTAAAAATGACCATAATTGCCATATCAGAGCTACACAACCCTATCTAGAACACACAGCCTAGTCTACACACCTATCTCCATTATGTTTCATATAATCCATGTCCCAACCCTTTACAGAATAGATATTTACACATATGAATATGTGTATTCCCTTTACCCAAACATCAATCCCCTTGTGTGCCTAATACTGTCTTTTCTTTCTGCCTAATCCATCAAAACACTAACTGCAGCACTTTCAATTTCAATTGCAACTTATTTTTAGAAACAAGAGCTCACAAATAGAAAGAATTCTATATCATTGGCTTAAATCCCATTTGCGGTAATATTGGAAGAGACCACAATATTGTGCATATCCAAAACAATATACTTATGACAGTCTGGTCATGAATGACACCAATGTGTATTGAAGTAGAAGGCAGCAGTGGTAATGGCCGGCAGACCACTAGATCTATGTGAATTTGGAATCTCCATTCTGCAGCACTGATGTATAAATATAGACACTACAGAAAGAACTATTCTGCACTACAATAATCCCACCGGCAACAAAAAAAGGGACATTGTAGAAAAGCTGTAGAACTGCCAGTCCTCTTCTTCCTGCCTCCCTGTAGTCCACAGTCCTTTGCTCAGAGATAAAGAGGCTGCTTCTGGCTTCAAGCAGATAGATGCTTTGAAGCGATTCTGTTTAATGCAGGCTGCGCGCAGGAGAGTTGTGTAAATTGTTCTGAGAGATTATACAGGAGCAACTGATGTCAACATGACACAATTTCACTGTCCGCGGGAGATAAATAAAAGGCGAGATGCCTTATCTGCTTTATTGCACCCAGAATAAAACATATAGACAGATTCAGCCTTTTATTCGCATGGCCGTTGGGTTTGACCGCAAACTAGGTTTTCAGTATAGAACCACTAACATCCCGATGTGTTTATCATGTCCTTAAAAGACTGAATTGAACTTGTGTTGCTGTATATAGATCTGCAGCTGCGGCTAGGATTGGGCTTAACCATTCTTTGTACAAATGAATCATTTAGTCTAGGACAGCAAGGAAATTTGGGTTTTTCAGTGGGTCGGCCCACAAGGCCGTCTCACTGAACTAGCTGACTTAAGTTGCTGACTTAAATTGCCAGATTGTTTTGGCCAATCAAAATCAAACGTGGATTTGGACTAGGTAGGATTGGGTTGGATTAAGACTGGGCAGCTTTCCCTGCCTGTGGGCAGCTTTACTCAAACAAATTACAGTGCTACCCCGAGACCTCATCTGACACAGAGCTGGCAATCCTTTCTTTATTTTATATATAAGGTGCCACAGAATCTGCAGCGTCAGTCAATCAACATAATATAAACAGAAAACAGAGATAAGGGACAAAGGAAACAATAAAAATCAATACAGCAACTACATAAGAAGACACAACTAGAATAAAGGAAACATAACAGATAAAAGGATGAGGAGATGGGAGATAGAGAGGGCAAACTTGTGAGAGATAGCATGTAAGAGGATTAGGGTAGTAAAGTGAGGCGATAGTGGTGGAGTGAAAGGGGCAGGCGGAGCGTGAGGAGGGAATTATGTTAGGATGGGGTTGGGAAGGCAAGTGTCAAAAGGTGAGTTTTGAGGGAGCGTTTGAAAGATTTGGAAGGGCCAAAATGAAGCTGCTCACCGCAACAGGAAAAAGGCAGAATGCGGGAGAATGGTCTGCTCTCCCATAAGTCCAGGAGACCTACCCGGAATTCGTGAGCCTCTAGGAAAGTTCCAGAAGAGTGGGCAAGTATGTGGCGACTAAAAACTCATTCATGTGCAGTGTCTGCACCTCCTATGTTCTAAGTTATACAAGGATTGGCAGGCAGAAGTGGGCAATCCAGCACTCTCACAAACAAAACTTTCCTGCTGAATTATGTACAATGGTTTCACCAAGTGCTTGTCTGTCTGTAGAGATAAATACCCCTGACACCCCAGCAAGAAAGGATCACAGCAAGGCAAACACTTCTACAGTGTGATTAATGAGCAATCTCATCATCTAATGATTTATATGTGGAAGAAACAGTGAGAGGGCATTCTGTCTTGTGGCGTTTGCATGTAAAAGTATCGCTGGTTGTATATTTTAATTAAATCATCCATTCACCTTAAAAAGAGAAGCACACACCCTGCTAGCATAGCATTACCTCATAGAACAAAAAAAAAAATAGATATTAAGGGATTTTATTCTACATACACACTGCAGGACTGGAACGACATTGTTCCATCATTTATAGAGATTTTTAGGGGTATATTTATTAAACGGCGGGTTTGAAAAAGTGGAGATGTTGCCTATAGCAACCAATCATATTCTAGCTATCATTTATTTAGTGCATTCTACAAAATGAAAACTAGAATCTGATTGGCTGTTATAGGCAACATCTCCACTTCTTCAAATCCGCAGTTTAGTCAATCTAGCCCTTAGTCTGTTTATAAAATTAAATCAAACAATACAAAGTGCATTGGAATGATAATCGTTGCAGTGTACACACTAATGTGATATGGTGGCCGAACAGTTGTTTATCGTGTGGTTGCTCCGATAATCGGCTGAAAAACCTGTAGTGCTTACCCATTATAATTAACTATACATCCAGAATGTTGTCTTATCGGATCTAATCAGTGCTAGATACAGAACAATGGACTGTATGTTCTACAGAGCACCTGTATGGACTTGCACATAGAATGTAACAGTTATCAGTCTACCAGTCACAGTAAAGACTTCTGCACTGATACTGTGTGACAGTTATCAGTAAAGCCGATCATTAGGCTGTCTCATTACTGCAGCGGTACACCAGAGCCGACCATTACGGAGTAATAATCTCTAGTCCCGCTCCTCTCTGCTCAGAAAAATGAGACTTCCCAGCTCTCACCATGCACAGAGATGAGACACAGAGAGAGGGTGTTCTTTTATCAGTAGCTCCTGCCAAAGGCAATTCTACAGACACACTGGAAATGAGCTCCGCAGATGTGAGCCGGGTCTGTGCTGTGCTTGATGCACGATGAGTCCTGGAGGATGTACAAGAGTTTAGAGAGGGCATCTCCGGGATACTCACTCAACCTACTTTCCTTGTCCGCAGGACACTGCGTTGGTTATACCACATTGTATGGTCGTGCAGTGACATTTTAATTCATTTAAAGTTACACAATGAGAACATGTGTTTATCTCCACTGTGGTCTTTATAAAAAGTCAAAACATACAGACTAACTTATTCCTCCACACACCTAAGTACAGCCATATTGTTTAGTCCTCCAAGGTAAAATGAGATTTCATCCATACAAGCAGCAAAATAGCGCCACTCGGTGGCCAACATGACATTATATTCAACAGACATTGAACCACACGCGTTTCACCGACTGTGCATAGGGGGGGGGGGGGGCAGGTCGTATTGGCACCTACTGACAGAGCCGGGTTGTAGGAGGCTATAAATGATATTCTAGCTCGGTCCTTGATGCTTCTAGGAAGACATGAGAAACTCTTTGAAAGAAGAGCATTACATCTTTTAAACAAGATGCTCCAAGTTGTGTGACCCGGGAAATTTTGACCACTACTGCGTAAGAGGAACAAGATTTGAAAAAAGTAGAGGAGTTAAAAAAAATAAAAAAGGTATGTATAAATTCATTTAATTCTAATCCAAACTCTTTAGTCAAAAAGCATAATGCAGGCCTAACTCTGTTAACCAACTCTTAATCCCACCATAAAAACCAGCCTGTGGCTAGTGGCCCAAATACACTCTGTGCCACAGTTATTTTATACCTGCGCACCTGGTACTTAGTATTAGTCTATCTGCAAAACCATCATCTTTGCGGGAAATCCAGGTGCAGAATGCACACGCAGATGGCAATGTTAAATATGGGTAAACGCTGGATTAAATTTCCTTTGTCATTTTTATATTAAATAAGTTTTCTGCATAACATTTCTTGATGGAAGATAAACGGTGTGAAAATATTCAGTAAAATATGGCAATGGGTGACAACTATACTTTGTTTCCTCAAGGTGGCAGTATTGAGGAAGTGTGATGACATGATTACTGCAGAATAAAACACAAAGCTTAAATCATTCTACAGCGTACTATAATTTACTGATCATCGAGCCAGTGCTACAGACACATGTAATGTATGTTCAAGTATAAGCACAATTCATAACCGGTTCATTCTTTACCCAATGATTGTTTAAGTTCATTTCTGCATATAAATTAGTGTTTGATGAAGTGGCTTACGCCTTTAATTAAGTTTATTGCCATTAACTCTCACATAGCTTATACTCAGACAAAATCTGTTGTCTGCGTAGAGTGAGCACCTCGTGAAATAAAGCTACCGAACATTTGAACAACAAAACATGGATATAAGAAGTGTCAGATTCTGTCTGAGACACATTAACTCTTCCTTAACTTGAGGGGCTGCCAGTAACGTTCAGTGCGAGGGAAGGGAAGCATCAGCATAGAAAACAGGATCTGACTATCCACCTGTCAGGATATATGTGACCGGCCGTCTTCTCTCCTCCTGTCCTACATTCGTCTCCTTACCACCACCCCGTGACAGTATCTTATCAGCGAGGGGCAGACAGACATGACCTCTGTGTCTTCTGAGGTGGGCGAGTGATTTGATAGACAGCATGGAGAACACTCATGGAATCAATTATATGGATGGTGTGGCAACCAGCTGTTGTGGAACTACAAGTCCCAGCATGTTACAAGTTGCCTACTTGAGCAAAAAAGATCTTATTATAAAGCATATTATTGCTGTGTCAAGGAATTCTAAACCTAAAATACGTGTTGAGACAACGTACAATAGAATTTCAGACCTGTCACAAACATATGTATAGAATTTTACTTGCTGTGAATGGGATGTATTGCTAATTGCTAGTCGTTCTGTTATGTACCTCACTGTAAGCTATTGTCCTCAGTAATCAGCCTTTTTACATGTTCTTCAATACACAAGTGACAGGAAGTTTAGTGCATACAGGAAATAAGCTGATGGAAACTTATTTTAAAAAATCGTTAGTTCTGATAAACTTGTGAAACTTTATTCTGGTCACACACGGATTAAGAGCAGAATCAGTGGCCAACTGGCTTACCTACATGTCGTTAGGAGGACGGATTGAGCAGCAGGATTATTTTGTGCCTGTTCGTTTTGGTTGGAAAATGAATGTTTTACAATATGTATTAGTCTGTATCCTGGCACTATAATTAAAGACACTAAGGGGTATAGTTACTAATCTGTGGGTTTGAAAAAGTGGAGATGTTGCCTATAGCAACCAATCAGATTCTAGCTGTCATTTTGTAGAATGCACTAAATAAATGACAGCTAGAATCTGATTGGTTGCTATCGGCAACATCTCCACTTTTTCAAACCCGCAGTTTATTAAATATACACTTAAGTACCTAATAAGGAGCAGCGATGATCTCCCATCACAACGTCTAACAGTAGCTTCCTTTTTTCCCTCTAAACCTTCTTATTACCCACCAAAGACTTCTTCCCCTATCAGTGTTATCATATTATTGTCACCAATAATGTATCTGTATTAAGTGCTTTTCATATATGTACACGGCTCCATCCCCCCTTACAGCTGCGTGACCCATTCTGCACCGCAGCTCCTACCAGGAGGGAAGAGGTTAAAATAAAAATTGTACATGCACATTCCTGTAGCGTAAATGTCATTGTGGGCCTACGGCTTCATCCTACAGCCCCAGGACATCTCCTCTTCCAGGAAGCCAGTGATCAAACTATTCACTTGAATAGTGGCTCATGTGATTGGTAATGTGCCAGTTAAATGTCCTTGATAGAAACCAGCAGGGACATAAGAGACAGAACAGCACACGGCCTAGTTACACATCTAGCACAGAGAAAGGACATGCAGGTGTAGGGCAGTGCAGTTTGTAAGTACAGCACCAGAGGGCGCACAGTCACATTAATACACTTACCTTGATGCCACCCCAGGACTGGTTGGAAAGGAAATCAACCGGGCTTGTAAGACCAGGCTGGGCTGGAAAACGCAGCAGGAAGTCTAACTCAATTGTATTAATCTCTTTACTCATCAGCAGGATCTGAAACACATGGACAAATCATCATTTATTTATATAGCACCACTGATTCCGCAGCGCTGTACAGAGAACTCATTCACATCAGTCCCTGCCCCATTGGAGCTTACAGTCTTAATTCCCTAACACACACACAGACTAGGGTCAATTTTTGATAGTTTTTTTTGGCGTGTGGGAGGAAACCGGAGCACCCGGAGGAAACCCACGCAAACACGGGGAGAACATACAAACTCCAAACAGATAAGGCGATGGTTGGGATTTGAACTCATGACCTCAGTGCTGTGAGACAGACGTGCTAACCACTTCGCCACCGTGCTGCCCCAAATAGTTAAGTATTCTTTAGGTGGTCG